>NW_022474014.1:0-37509 GCF_009819795.1 Aythya fuligula | reverse complement strand
TCCCACGAGCACTAGCTCCACTACTGCCATGAGCACCAGCACCACTGCTCCCACAAGCACCAGCGCCACGGCTCCCGTGACTAGCAGCATGACTTCTCCCATGAGCACCGGCACCACTGCTCCCACGAGCACTAGCATCACTACTGCCATGAGCGCCAGCACCACTACTCCCACGAGCACTAGTGCCACTACTACCATGAGCACCAACACTGCTCCCACGAGCACTAGCGCCACTACTGCCATGAGCACCACCACCACTGCTCCCACAAGCACCAGCGCCACTGCACCCGTGACTAGCACCACCACCACCACGAGCCCAAACACCACCACCACACGACCAAACACCACCATGCACCCAACCACCACCACTACCACCACAACGACCACCATCAAGACAGCGACCACCACCACCACACGTGCAACTACCGCCACTACTACCACCACGGCCACCACCACGCACCCAACCACCACCACCACCCCAGGTACCACCCCTCCCACACTTAGCTGCCTCCAGGGCAGGTTCCTGACCCCACACCCCCCAGTCCCATCTCACACTGTCTTTTCCAGGAGTCTGCCAAAATGGAGGCACTTGGGTAAACGGCCAATGCGTGTGTCCCCCGGGATACACGGGCGCCACCTGCAGTTCTGTCGAGAGCAGCATCGAGACCAAAGCCGGTACGGAGCCCTCTGCATCCACCTCCAGCCCAATCTGGGCAAAATCTGGGGAGAACCAGGAGTGGGGCTTCCTCACAGGGAGGGCAAGTCAGGAGTGACCATGGCCACAGGCATGGACCTCAACTAGCCCACGAGGGACCAAAATTTCTGCACAGAAACAGGAGGGGGGCTTCCTCATGGGGTGGGTGAGCCAGGAATGACCACGGGCATGGGCTGCAAGAAAGGCATGGGTCCAGAGCACCCAAAGGTGTTAGCAATGAGTTCTCCAACCTGGGTGTTATCCTGTAGCACCTAGCGTTGTGGGCAAGGGGTTTCCCAACCAGCACAAAGTCCTACAGCACCCAAAGGTGTGGGTAAGGACTTCTCCAACCAGTGCCTTGTCCTGGAGCACCCAAACATGTGAGTAAAGAATTCTTCAACCATCACAACCACTCCCACAGCACCCAAAGGTGCAGGGAGAAAAACAGGGAATGGCACCATAGAGGAGGGCCAAGCAGCAGCCAGAAGCAGTCCAGGAACAGGTCTCCATTAACACACCTCCAGAAGACTGGGGGCTTGCCCTTAAATGCCCCTCCCCGCATCAATAAGCAGGGGCTGCAGGTCCCAGGTGAGGCTGGTTGGGGCTGTTAAGGCTCATTACTGCCCTGCAGGGCACAGCAGCAATGCCCAAGGTGCTGGGGTTGTCTTCTAATCCTGAGTTCAATCTCCTGCATTCCTCAAAAGAAACCAATGTGTCCGTGAGCGTGGAGCTGCGGGTCACCAACCAGGAGTTCACCGAGGACCTCCATAACGAAAGCTCCCAAGTCTACAAGAGCTTCGTCCTCACCTTCACCCTGCAGGTGGGATGCTGTTCTTGCCCCCCTGGGGTCTTCTCTGTCCTTGTCAGGGGTGTGCTTGCTTTGGGAGAAATCCAAGGTGGAGAAGGAACTTGTGAGGGAAGGGAGTGGGGCACCGATAACTGGCCTGTGGCCTCCTTCTCTTCCAGATGGAAATCATCTACCGCAACATTGAAGGCTACCAGGGCATCAAGATCCTGAGTCTGTCGTGAGTGTTGGGCTGCTGGCCTCTGGGAAAGGGTTTCAGGGTGCTCCAGTGGGCATTGAGTGCTTTGATTACCACTGAGGTGCTCCAACTGGTATTGGGGTGCTCCAACTGGCCTCATGCTGGTCAATGAAGAGGGGACATTGGGGTGCTCCAACTGGTATTGGGGCTACACCAATGGGCATTGGGGTGTCCCCTCAGACCGGGCAGCATCGTGGTGAATCACACCGTCATCGTTGCTGTGCCGGTGACCGCTGATACCGTAGAGAAGATCGGTAACGTCACCAAGAATGTGCAGGAGGAGATCGTCCAAGCAGCGGCCCAGCATGAAAACTGCACAGAAAACAGTGAGCCTCTGCCCCCCAGGGTTGGGGTGGGACCCCCAGGGACAGAGTTTGGGCCCTCCATGATGGGGTTGGGGCCCTTGGGACCACTTCGGGCCTAGGCCTTGGGGGCATGGTTGGAGTCTTCCGAGGACAGGGTTGGGGCCCTGGGGAACCTTTCGGGCCTAGGCCTTGGGGACAAGGTTTTGGCCTCTGGGGACTGGCTTGGGGCCCTTTGGACAGGGTTGAGACATCCTGGACATGGCTGAGGTCCTTGGAATCCAATCAGGCCTAGGCCTGAAGCAGAGCTGAGGCCTCTGTAGACAGAGTTGGGGGCCTTGGAGACCCCTGAGGCCTGGGCCTCTTCCACACGGCCTCTCCCTCTCCTTCCCAGGCACCTTCTGCTTCAACGCCTCCGAAGTGACGATCGCCCAACCCTCGTATGAGTTCAACGCAACAGGTGAGCCTGTGGGGTGGGTTGTTTGCAGTTAATCATGGGCAGGGCTCCAGGGGCATCTCCCCCCGGCCAACCCCCATGCCGTCCACAGAGTATTGCCGCCAGGTCACACCCAATGGCTTCAAGGACTTCTACTACCCCAACACCACCAAAAACGGCCTCACCTGCGTGTCCAACTGCTCGGCCAACACTGCCAGTGCCATCGACTGCAACGAGGGGCAGTGCCAGCTCACCCTGAGAGGTCCCCAGTGCTTGTAAGTAGCACGAGGACACCCCCAGGGACACCTCCAGGGCCCTGATGGGGGCTCTTGGCCCCCCTCTTGTGGGGGGCCAAGAACCAAGGACCATGGGCCTAGCCGGTGGTCTCGGCACCGCACTCAGCCCCACATCTCCTCCCCACAGCTGCCGTGAGACCAACCTCTACTGGTACCAAGGTGATCGGTGCAAGAGCCGGGTCAGCAAGATGGCCGTGGGCATGGGCCTGGCCGTGGCGGTCTTGTGCTTGGTCATCTTCGTCCTTGCCGCCTTCCTCTTCAGGGCCAAGAGGCAGAAGTGGTTGGACAGGTGGGGAAACTCTGTGGGGTTGGGAGTGGTAGTTGGTGGGCACGGGAGGAACTCCACAAGTAGAGGTCCTCTGTGGAGTCTCCAGTTGTAGAGTCTCCATCCATGGAAGTCCTCATGGGCACCCATCCGTGGTGCTTGCCCCACCTCTGGTGGTCCTGACTGAGCAGGGCTTGGCCCCCCTCAGTGCCTCCAAGACCCCCCAGTTGCCTCCAGGCCCCCACCCGATGCCACAACCTCTATACCCCCCAGGTCCAGCGACCTGACGGAGACCAAGCAGCACTGGTACGAGGAAGAGGATGAAAACTGGAAAGCCCCTGGGGGCTTCACCATCCAGAATGAAGGTATGGGGTTGGAGGGGGGGAACCCACTTATGGGATGATGGGATGAGGGGGTTGGTGGGACCCCCACCCGGGGCATCCCCATTGAGCTCCTTCACCCCACAGGTGCTCATGAGGACACCATGCGGGTTGACCTGCAGTCCGTGGATACCTCGGCACAGGTAAGTCCCCCACCCATCTAAGGGGGGGGGGACATGGGTGGGGGGACACATAGGGGTAGCACCCCCACCCCTCTCATGACCTCACCATGAGACACCCCCCCCTCTTAACCCCCATCTTCTCCCCCCCAGGTCCAGATCCAGAGGCCGGAGAGGATCGCCACGGAGCTCTGAGCACGGAGAGGGGGGGACACCAGGAGGCTGCTGCCTCTCCCCCCCCTAGGACCCACACAGCACTTTGGGATACCCCCCCTGCTTTTGGGGGGGTCATGACCTCAAGTTGGAGATCACGGCCCTGCCTTTTAGGGTCACAACCTCCACCCTTTCTTTAGCACTTCATTGGGCCCCCAACTCTTGCTTGCACAGACTCGTCCTGGCCCTGCTCTCCTGGTGATGACCTCACTTGGGGGGCCATGACGTCATTTCCAGGGTATTGTCCCCATCCCCCCCACAGGTCACTTTAAGGGTCAGGACCCCCTCCCTTCCCCCTGCATAGGGCTGGACCCCCTCCAATTCCAAATAAATAAGTATCAAGTCACTGGTGTCACTGGTTTGTACTGGGATGACCGGACCTGCTCCAATTCCCCATAAATAACTACTAAGGCACTGGTGGCACTGGTTTGTACTGGGATGGCTCCAGCATGCACGGGGCAGTTAATCCCTTCCCCTGAGGCAGCCCCAAGTGGGGATGCACAGCTCCTCCCCTCAGAGGAGCAAAGTTCCCCATCGCCACTCCTGCCCCAGGCAAGACTCCGCACCAGGACGCTGCTGGCAGTGCTGCGGGACTGGGGGGCACCAAGATGGGGTCTTGCACCCGGGCCTTCCTCCTCCTCTTTCTCTTCCTCCTCTGTGGGGTTGCAATGGGTGAGTGCAGCCCGGGCAGGGGGCATCGAAATGCAGTCGTGGGGGGTGGGAGGGGGCGGTGACCCCTGGGGCATCTCCTTAGGGTGTGTTGGGGAGGCTGAGGGGGGAATCGGCCTCCACGGCCCGAGGTGGCTCTGTCCTGGTGGGGACAGGGACAGGAACATTGGGGAGGGGGACAGGGACATTGGGGAGGGGGACAATGACAAAGAGGGGGACAAGGACAAGGAGGGAAACAAAGTCATTGGGGACAGGGAGGGGGACAACCTACCCCAGGGCCATGGCAGTGACAAGGGGGTGTGAAAGCCAAAAATTTGTCCTCCCGTCTGTCCCTGTCCCTACGAGAGGCCCTGTAGGTACACACATGTGTGTCCTCACCCCTCTGATCCTTACACACCCCACAGCTGTGCAAACAGGCATGGAAAGGGCATGGGAGGAAAACGAAAGGGGAGGAGAAACTGAAAGTGTGAAGTCGAGGGTGGAGACTGGAGGCAGGTGAGGCTGGAATGTGTAAATGTAGCAGGCAGGCTCAGGACGGGCTGGGGCGGATTGCAGGGCTGCGAGCTGGAGGTCAAAGCTACAAGACCAAGGGTTGCAGAGAAGGAGGAAGACGAGGGGAGGTCTCGCCCAGCTCTGACCAAGGGTGAGAGGAAGGGAGGCCGCACAGCTGTTAACTGCTTCTTCTCCCACTCTGACTCCCCCATCACCACCTCAACATCAACCACTGCCACCTCTGCTATGACCCCGAACCCCTCCACCACAACGACCCCGGACATCTCCACTTCAACCCTGGTACCCTCGGCCTCCACCTTGACAACCCCAGAGTCCTCTTACCCAACAACCCCGGACACCTCTGCCACGACGATCCCGGACACCTCTGACACAACGATCCCGGACACCTCTGACACAACGACCCCGAATGCCTCTGCCACGATGACCCCGGACACCTCTGACACAACGATCCCGGACACCTCTGCCACGATGACCCCGGACACCTCTGACACAACAATCCCGGACACCTCTGACACGATGACCCCGGACCCCTCTGACACAACGACCCCGAATGCCTCTGCCACGATGACCCCGGACACCTCTGACACAACGATCCCGGACACCTCTGACACGATGACCCCGGACACCTCTGACACAACGATCCCGGACACCTCTGACACGATGACCCCGAATGCCTCTGCCACGATGACCCCGGACACCTCTGACACGATGACCCCGGACACCTCTGACACAACGACCCCGAATGCCTCTGCCACGATGACCCCGGACACCTCTGACACAACAATCCCGGACACCTCTGACACAACGACCCCGAATGTCTCTGCCACGATGACCCCGGACACCTCTGACACAACGATCCCGGACACCTCTGACACAACGACCCCGAATGCCTCTGCCACGATGACCCCGGACACCTCCGACACAACGATCCCGGACACCTCTGACACAACGACCCCGAATGCCTCTGCCACGATGACCCCGGACACCTCTGACACAACGATCCCGGACACCTCTGACACAACGACCCCGAATGCCTCTGCCACGATGACCCCGGACACCTCTGACACAACGATCCCGGACACCTCTGACACAACGACCCCGAATGTCTCTGCCACGATGACCCCGGACACCTCTGACACAACGATCCCGGACACCTCTGACACAACGACCCCGAATGCCTCTGCCACGATGACCCCGGACACCTCTGACACAACGATCCCGGACACCTCTGACACAACGACCCCGAATGCCTCTGCCACGATGACCCCGGACACCTCTGACACAACGATCCCGGACACCTCTGACACAACGACCCCGAATGTCTCTGCCACGATGACCCCGGACACCTCTGACACAACGATCCCGGACACCTCTGACACAACGACCCCGAATGTCTCTGCCACGATGACCCCGGACACCTCTGACACAACGATCCCGGACACCTCTGACACAATGACCCCGAATGCCTCTGCCACGATGACCCCGGACACCTCTGACACAACGATCCCGGACACCTCTGACACAACGACCCCGAATGCCTCTGCCACGATGACCCCGGACACCTCTGACACAACGATCCTGGACACCTCTGCCACGATGACCCCGGACACCTCTGACACGACGACCCCGGAGCCCTCTGCCACAACGACCCCAGACCCCTTTGACACAACGACACCAGACCCCTCTGCCACGACGACCCTGGACCCCTCTGACACAACGACCCCGGACCCCTCTGCCACGACGACCCCGGACTCCTCCACTTTGACAACGCCGGACCCCTCTGCCATGACAACCCCAGACCCCTCCACTGTGACCCTGGACCCTACCAACTCCACCCCGACCCTAGACCCCACCACTTTGACTGCAACTCCGACCTCCTCCTCCCCCGCCTCAACCCCTGACTCCTCCACCTCTGCCCTTACCCCAACCTCCTCTGTCTCCACCTCAACCCTGACCTCCTCTGTCACCCCCCCAACCCCTGACTCCCCTAGCACCCCCACCAGCAGCATCCCCACGACCACCAACATCACTGGCTCCAGCGCCCTCACAACCACCAGCAGCACTGCTCCAGATATTTCTTCCACACCCACCGCTTCTAGTGCAGCAACCACGAGTTTGGTGACAACAACCACCCCCAGCACCACCACCAGTCCCACAGATGTCACCACGACCATCAACAGCCCCATGACCACTTCTGGAAACACCACCAGCCCCACAACCACCACCATGATGACCACTGGTGCCACCAACACCACCACCCTTCCGACCACCACCACCACGACTACGAAGCCGACCACCACCACTACGCACTCAACCACTACCACTACCACCACTACCACTACCACCACAACCACCACGACCAGCACCATGAGCCCAACCACTACCCCCACTACCACTACCCCAGGTACCACCCCTCCCACACTTAGCTGCCTCCAGGGCAGGTTCCTCGCCCTGTACCTCCCAACCACACCTAACCCGGTCTTTTCCAGGGGTCTGTGAAAATGGAGGCACTTGGGTCAACGGCCAATGTGTGTGTCCCCCGGGATACACGGGCAACACCTGCAGTTCCATCGAGAGCAGCATCGAGACCAAAGCTGGTAGGGAGCCCTCTGCACCCACCTCAAGCCCTTGGGGGGTATATCTTCTGGGGAGAAGCAGGAGGGGGCTTCCTCATGGGGAGGGCAAGTCAGGAGTGACCATGGCCACGGGTGTGGACCTCAACTAGGCCATGGGTCCACAGCACCCAAAGGTGCTGGCAGTGAGTTCTCCAACCCAGGTGTTATCCTGGGGCAGCCAATGTTGCAGGCAAAATCTTCCCCAACCAGCACAAAGTCCTACAGCACCAAAGGTGTGGGTAAGGAGTTCGCCAAACACCACAAGCTCCCACAGCACCCAAAGGTGCAGGGAGAAGCAAAGGGCAGGACAGGGAACCACCGTTGAGGTCCAAGCAGCAGACAGAAGCAGTCCAGGAACAGGTCCCCCTCAGCACAGCTCCAGAGGACCAGGGGCCTGCCCTTAAATTCCTCCCCTGCATCTATAAGCAAGGGCTGCAGGTCCCAGGTGAGGCTGGTTGGGGCTGTTAAGGCTCATTACTGCCCTGCAGGGCACAGCAGCAATGCCCAAGGTGCTGGGGTTGTCTTCTAATCCTGAGTTCAATCTCCTGCATTCCTCAAAAGAAACCAACGTGTCTGTGAGCGTGGAGCTGCGGGTCACCAACCAGGAGTTCACCGAGGACCTCCGAAACGAAAGCTCCAAAGGCTACAAGAGCTTCGTCCTCACCTTCACCCTGCAGGTGGGATGCTGTTCTTGCCCCCCTGGGGTCTTCTCTGTCCTTGTCAGGGGTGTGCTTGCTTTGGGGGGAAACCAAGGTGGGGAAGGAACTTGTGAGGGAAGGGAGTGGGGCACCGATAACTGGCCTAAGGCCTCCTTCTCTTCCAGATGGAAATCTACTACCGCAACATTGAAGGCTACCAGGGCATCAAGATCCTGAGTCTGTCGTGAGTGTTGGGCTGCTGGCCTCTGGGAAAGGGTTTCAGGGTGCTCCAGTGGGCATTGAGTGCTTTGATTACCACTGAGGTGCTCCAACTGGTATTGGGGTGCTCCAACTGGCCTCATGCTGGTCAATGATGAAGGGTTATTGGGGTGCTCCAACTGCTATTGGGGCTACACCAACGGGCATTGGGGTGTCCCCTCAGACCGGGCAGCATCGTGGTGAATCACACCGTCATCGTTGCTGTGCCGGTGACCGCTGATACTGTAGAGAAGATCGGTAACGTCACCAAGAATGTGGAGAAGGAGATCGTCCAAGCAGCGGCCCAGCATGAAAACTGCACAGAAAACAGTGAGCCTCTGCCCCCCAGGGACACGGGTGGGAACTCCAAGATGAGGCTGGGGACCTTGGGACCACTTTGGACCTAGGCCCTGGGGGCATGGTTGGAGTATTCATGGGACATGGTTGGGGCCCTGGGGAACTGTTCAGGCCTGGCCTTGGGGACGAGGTTGTGGCCTCCAGGGACACACTTGGGGCCCTGGGGATGGTGTTGGGGCATCCTGGACATGGTTAAGGCCCTAGGGATCCATTCGGGCCTAGGCCTGGGGCAGAGCTGAGGCCTCTGTAGACAGAGTCGGGGGCCTTGGAGACCCCTGAGGCCTGGGCCTCTTCCACACGGCCTCTCCCTCTCCTTCCCAGGCACCTTCTGCTTCAACGCCTCCGAAGTGACGATCGCCCAACCCTCGTATGAGTTCAACGCAACAGGTGAGCCCGTGGGGTGGGTTGTTTGCAGTTAATCATGGGCAGGGCTCCAGGGGCATCTCCCCCCGGCCAACCCCCATGCCGTCCACAGAGTATTGCCGCCAGGTCACACCCAATGGCTTCAAGGACTTCTACTACCCCAACACCACCAAAAACGGCCTCACCTGCGTGTCCAACTGCTCGGCCAACACTGCCAGTGCCATCGACTGCAACGAGGGGCAGTGCCAGCTCACCCTGAGAGGTCCCCAGTGCTTGTAAGTAGCACGAGGACACCCCCAGGGACACCTCCAGGGCCCCGCTGAGGGCTCTTGGCCCCACCAAAGGACCAGTGGTCTCAGCACCACACTCAGCCCCACATCTCCTCCCCACAGCTGCCGTGAGACCAACCTCTACTGGTACCAAGGCGATCGGTGCAGTAGCCGGGTCAGCAAGATGGCCGTGGGCATGGGCCTGGCCGTGGCGGTCTTGTGCTTGGTCATCTTTGGCCTTGCTGCCTTCATCTTCAGGGCCAGGAGGCTGAAGTTGTCGGACAGGTGGGGAATCCCCATGGAGAAGGGAGGGGTAGGTGGTGGGCACGGGAGGACCTCCACAAGCGGAGGCCCTCCTTGGTCCATGGTGGTCCTCCATCTGGGAAGGGCCTCCAATCATGGAGGTCCTCAAACACACCCATCCACGGTGCTTGCCTCCACCTCTGGTGGTCCTGATGGAGCTTAACTTGCCCCCCCCGGTGCTTACATGACCCCCCCCAGTTGCCTCCAGTCACACTCCTGATGTCACAGCCTCTATGCCCCCCCCAGGTACAGCGACCTGAAAGAGACCAAGGAGCAGTGGTACGAGGAAGAGGATGAAAACTGGAAAGCCCCTGGGGGCTTCACCATCCAGAATGATGGTATGGGGTTGGAGGGGGGGAATCCACTGACCCCCACGATGGGATGATGGGATGGGGCAGTTAGTGGAACCCCCACCCGGGGCATCCCCATTGAGCTCCTTCACCCCACAGGTGCCCATGAGGACACCATGCGGGTTGACCTGCAGTCCGTGGACACCTCGGCAAAGGTAGGTCCCCCCACCCACCTGAAGGGGGGGGGACATATGAGGGGTAGCACCCCCACTGCTCTAATGGACTCACCATGTGAACCCCCCCACCTTAAAAAATTCCCCACAGGTCCAAATCCAGAGGCCGGAGAGGATCACCACGGAGCTCTGAGCTGGGAGGAGGGGACACCAGGAGGCTGCCTCCTCTCCCCCCAGGGAGCCACACAGCACTGTGGGATAACCCTTGCTTTTCGGGAGGTATCATGACCTCAAGTTGGGGCTCATGGCCCTCACTTTTAGGGTCATGACTCCCACCCTTCCTATAGCACTTCATTTGGCCCCAACCTCTGCCTGCACATACTGGTCCGGGCCCTGTTCTCCTGGTGATGACCTCACTTGGTGGGCCACGACGTCATTTCCAGGGTGTTCTCCCCACACACACACAGGTCACTTTAAGGGTCAGGACTCCCCCTCTTCCCCCTGCATAGGTCTTGACCCCCTCCAATTCCAAATAAATAAGTATCAAGTCACTGGTGTCACTGGTTTGTACTGGGATGGCTCCAGCATGCATGGGGCTGTTAATTACTTGTCCTGGGGAAGCTCCAGGCAGGGACGCGTGGCTCCTCCCCACAGAGGGGCAAAGTTCCCCACTGCCACTCCTGCCCCAGGCATGGCTCCGCACCAGGATGCTGCTGGTGGCACTGGGGGGTTGGGGGGCACCAAGATGGGGGCTTGCACCCGAGTCTTCATCCTCCTCTTCCTCCTCCTCCTCTGCGGGGTTGCAGCGGGTGAGTGGAGACCAGGTGGAGGGCACTGAAATGCTGATGTGGGGGGCAGGAGGGGGCGGCCTCTCCTGGGACATCTCCTCGGGGTGCACTGGGGAGGCTGAGAGGGGAATCGGCCTCCGTAGCCCGAGGTGGCACCGTCCCAGTGGGGACAGGGACATTGGGGATGTTGGGGATGGGGCTAGAGACAAGGACGGGGACAAGGACATTGGGGAGGGGGATGGGTAAACCCCTCAAATCCCTTCCCTGGGGTGCCAGCAGTGACAAGGGGGGGTGGAGGCCTAGAATTTGTCCTCCCAGAGGTCTGTCCTCACATGAAGCTCCCGAGGTGGTCACGTGCATCCTCACCCCACCGCACCTTGCACACCCCACAGGTGTGCAAACAGACCTGAGGAGGGTGTGGGGCGAAAGCAAAAGCGAGGCAGAAGGTGGAGGGGAGAGGACACGGGGAAGGAAGGATGGGGCGAAGGGAAAGTTGGAAGGCAAGGTGGGGCTGCTGAGGGGGGCAAAGTGCGGGCAGCTCACGGGAGAGGGTGACCCGGATGAGAGGCGAGAACCTGGACTGGGGGGAAGGGAAGGGAACAGGGAAGTCCTTTCCCACGTCTGAGAGATGACAACACCAAGGAGGACTTGGCTGAGCTGCGCTCACGCTGTACACAGGCAATACCACGAGCCCTATGAGCACTGTGAGTACTGCAGTAAACACGTCCACTGAGGTACCCACATCAGCTGCAACAGCCACGAGCCTCAGCACTAATTCCACCACCATGGTCCCGAACACCACCACCACCATGAGCCCAACCACCAGCATCAACTCGAGCCTGCCCACCACCTCGAACCTGACCACCAGCATCACCTCGAGCCCGACCAGCGCCTCGAGCCCAACCACCATCTCGAGGCCGAACACCACCACCACGAGGCCAACCACTACCACCACCACCACTACCACCACCACCATCACCACAACCACCACCACCACCCCAGGTACCACCCCTCCCACCCTTAGCTGCCTCCAGGGCAGGTTCCTCACCCCACACCTCCCAGCCCCACCTCACCCGGTCTTTTCCAGGGGTCTGCGAAAATGGAGGCACTTGGGTCAACGGCCAATGCGTGTGTCTCCCGGGATACACGGGCACCACCTGCAGTTACGTCGGGAGCAGCATCGAGACCAAAGCCGGTAGGGAGCTCTCTGCACCCACCTCCAGCCCTTGGGGGGTATATCTACAGGGGAGAAGCAGGAGGGGGCTTCCTCATGGGGAGGGCATGGTCTCTGAGCAGGGCATGAACCCACAGCACCTAAAGGTGTTGGCACTGAGTTCACTAAACAGGGTGTTATCATGGAGCACCCAAAGGTGTGGGCAAGGTGTTTCCCAACAAGCACAAGGTCCTACAGCACCTAAAGGTGTGGGCAAGGTGTTGTCCAACTAGTGCCTTGTCCTGGGGCACCCAAAGATATGAGTAAGGAGTTCCCCAATCACTACAAGCTCCCTCAGCACCCAAGGGTGCACAGAGAAGCATGGGGTGAAGCGGGGAACCACAGCTGAGGTCCAAGCAGCAGCCAGAAGCAGTCCAGGAACAGGTCCCCATTCACACACCTCCAAAGGACTGGGGGTCTGCCCTTAAATGCCCCTTCCCGCATCAATAAGCAGGGGCTGCAGGTCTCAGGTGAGGCTGGTTGGGGCTCTTAAGGCTCATTAGTGCCTTCAAGGCACAGCAGCAATGCCCATGGTCATGCCGGGTTCGTCTTCTACTCCTGAGTCTCATCTCCTGCCTTCCCCCAAAGAAACCAACGTGTCCGTGAGCGTGGAGCTGCGGGTCACCAACCGGGAGTTCACCGAGGACCTCCGAAACGAAAACTCCGAAGGCTACAAGAGCTTCGTCCACAACTTCACCCTGCAGGTGGGATGCTGTTCTTGCCCCCCTGGGGTCTTCTCTGTCCTTGTCAGGGGTGTGCTTGCTTTGTGGGAAATCCAAGGTGGGGAAGGAACTTGCGAGGGAAGGGAGTGGGGCACCGATAACTGGCCTGTGGCCTCCTTCTCTTCCAGATGGAAATCTACTACCGCAACATTGAAGGCTACCAGGGCATCAAGATCCTGAGTCTGTCGTGAGTGTTGGGCTGCTGGCCTCTGGGAAAGGGTTTCAGGGTGCTCCAGTGGGCATTGAGTGCTTTGATTACCACTGAGGTGCTCCAACTGGTATTGGGGTGCTCCAACTGGCCTCATGCTGGTCAATGAAGAGGGGACATTGGGATGCCCCAACTGGCACTGGGGCTACACCAACGGGCATTGGGGTGTCCTCTCAGGAACGGCAGCATCGTGGTGAATCACACCGTCATCGTTGCTGTGCCGGTGACCACTGATACCGTAAAGAAGATCGATAACGTCACCAAGAATGTGGAGGAGATCGTCCAAGCAGCGGCCCAGCAGGAAAACTGCACTGATAACAGTGAGCCTCTCCCCCCTAGGGACAGGGTTGGGGTCCTCCGTGATGGGTTTGGGGCCCTCCATGATGAGGTTGTGTCCTCCATGACAGTGTTGGGTCCCTTGGCACCCCTTTGGACATAGGCCTTGGAGGCATGGTTGGAGTATTCATGGGACATGGTTGGGGCCCTGTGGAACCATTCAGGCCTTGTCTTGGGGACAAGGTTGTGGCCTCCAGGGACATGCTTTGGACCCTGGGGATGGCGTTGGGGCATCCTGGACATGGCTGAGGCCCTGGGGATCCATTCGGGCCTAGGCCTGAAGCAGAGTTGGGGCCTCCAGGGACAGGGTTGGGGGCCTTGGAGACCCCTGAGGCCTGGGCCTCTTCCACACGGCCTCTCCCTCTCCTTCCCAGGCACCTTCTGCTTCAACGCCTCCGAAGTGACGATCGCCCAACCCTCGTATGAGTTCAATGCAACAGGTGAGCCCATGGGGTGGGCTGCTCAGGGCTGACCATGAGCTTGGGGTCATGGGTGTCTCCCCCCGGCCAACCCCCGTGCTGTCCGCAGCGTATTGCCACCAGGTCGCACCCAGTGACTTCAAGGACTTCTACTACCCCAACATCACCAAAAGCGGCCTCACCTGCGTGTCCAACTGCTCGGCCAACACTGCCAGTGCCATCGACTGCAACGAGGGGCAGTGCCAGCTCACCCACAATGGCCCCCAGTGCTTGTAAGGGCTGAGGGGATGCCGTGGTGGACATGAAGCACACCACCTCCAGTCCCCAGGCCCTGCTGAGGGGTTTTGGTCCCACCAAAAAACACCGTGCTCTTCCCCCCAGCTGCCGTGAGACCAACCTCTACTGGTACCAGGACAATCGGTGCAAGAGCCGGGTCAGCAAGATGACTGTGGGCCTGAGCGTGGCTGTGGCAGTCTTGTGCTTGGTCATCCTCGTCCTCGCCATCCTTCTCTGCATAGCCAAGAGGCCGAAGTCATCTGAGAGGTGGGGGGATACTGCAGCATGGGGGAGAGGAGGCGGCGGGCATGAGAGGGAACCTGGAGGAAGGGTTGGTGGGTGGTGGGGTGACGGAGAGGTAGATGGATGAGAGATCCCAGGCAGTGGTTGAGATCCTCTATCCGTAATAGACCTTACACCCATGGACGTCCTCCACCCATGGACGTCCTCCACCCATGGAGTCTCCAGTTGCAGTCTCCATGCATGGAGGTCCTCAAGCGCACCCATCTGTGCTGCTTGGCCACACCTCTGGTGGTCCCAATGGGTTGGGGCTTGGCCCCTCTGGTGTCTCCTGGATCCCCCTGGTGCCTCCTGGCCCCCCAGTGCCTCCTGCCCACCCCCAGTGTCACAGCCCCACAGCATCCCATCCTGTTCCAGTGCCAGCGACCTGAAGGAGCACAAGGAGAACTGGTATGAGGAAATGAATGAAAACTGGACCCCGCCCAGGCTGCATCGTCATCCAAAATGAAGGTATAAAGGGGGGGAGGGGTTGGAGCGACCCCCACCCCGGGCACCCCCGTGGAGCTCCATTGCCCCACGGGTGCCCATTACACAATGTGGGTTGACCTGAAGTCCGTGGACACCTCGGTACAAGTTGTTCCCTCCAACCCCTGGGGGGGGGGGTTCACAGGTGGAGGGAAATGTTGGGGGAGGGGGGAACACGACCCCCATCCCCACTCACAGCCTCACCATGGGACCCCCCCCCTCAAAAAATACCCCCCCTGCAGGTCCAAATGCAGAGGCCGGAGAGGATCGCCACGCAGGGAGGAGGGGACACCAAGAGGTTGCCCCCACCCAGGACGCGCACAGCACTGTGGGATACCCCCCCCTGCTTCTGGGGGGGGTCGTGACCTCAAGTTGGGGGTCATGACCCTCCCTTTTAGGGTCATGACCCCCACCCTTCCTGTAGCACTTCATTTGGCCCCCACCTTTGCTTGCACAAACTGGTCCTGGCCCTGCTCTCCTGGTGATGACCTCACTTCGAGGGCTGTGATGTCATTTCCGGGGTGTCCCCCCCAAGGTCACTTTAAGGATCAGGACACCCCCCCCCATCCTGCATAGGGCTGGACCCCCTCCAATTCCAAATAAAACAACTATCAAGTCACTGGTGTTACTGGTTTGTACTGGAATGGCTCCAGCATGCACGGGGCCGTTAATTCCTTGGGGAAAAGGGGGGGGGAGTAGGGGAGGGGAGCAGGGGGGATCCCTGAAAAATCCCCCCCCCAACCTCAGCATTTTGGGGTGGTGAATTCCCCATAAAAAAAAAAAACATGGGATATGGGGTCATTTGGACATTACAGTGCAGAAAACGCCCCCTGTGGATTTGGGGGGGGGGGGGAAGGGAACATCTTGTGGGGACCCCCACTCAAGACCCCCACGGGATGCCCCCCACCCATGACCCCCCCCCCCTATAGCCTCCTCCCCATCCTTGTTTCCCATGGGATCCTCTCCCACAGGACAGCACCCACCCGGGACCTCCCCCCCATATTCCATGGGACCCCCCGTCCCTTGTTCTTGGGACCCCCCCCACACACACAAGGGACCCCCACCTCGTGTCCCATGGTCCCTCCCCCCACGCAGGGAGACCGGGAGCATTTCTCACCCCCGCCACTCCCCCCCCCCTTCCTGCTTTTATGGGGCAGTTTCGGAGCCTCCTGGACTTTGCCCCCACCCACACCTCAGCCATTGACGTCAATGCCACCTAAGGGTGTCACAGGTGACACCGAGGTGACACCGGTGCTAATTTTAGCACAGGGCGGGGGTGAGGAAAAAGGGGGGGCCCCCCCCACTATGCTGGCACTCGAGCCCTGCACGTTTCCTCCACCCCTCCCCGTGGGAACCGCGGGGACAAGGACATGGTGCCACCATCCCCTGCCAGAGGGTGCCCCCCCATGGGTGCCACCACACAACCCGTGCCCACAGCACCCCACGGTGCTGGGGGGGGGCTCACAAGGGGGGTATTTGGGGGGGGTTAACCCCTTCCCCAACCCTGCCCCCCCTGCCCAGCACAAGGGACAAAGGTGACATGGGACAGGGCGTCACCATCAGGCTGGCGCCTGTGGGTGACAGGCAGAACAATGGGCGTTTTGGGGGTGTTTCAGGGTGTTTTGGGGCCACTGCAGGGGGCATTTTGAGCTGTTTGGGGCCATGTGGGGGTCTTCGGGGGCCAGATCCAGTTTTGGGGCCGTTTGGGGGGGGATTTCATGACCAGTTTGGGGGTGTTTGAGGTAACTGAAGCTGTTCAGGGGCATTTTGGGGTATTCCAAATCCATTCTATTCCAGGTCAGTTCTGGGGTATTTCAGGTCCATTCCAGGTCCATTTGGGGGTCGTTTGGGGCATTTGAGGCCATATGGGGGGATTTGGAGTCATCTGGAAATATTTTGGTGGAGTTTTTCAGGTCAGTTCCAGGTCCAATCTTCAGGCTTTTTTGGGGCCATTCCGGGGCACATTGGGGCTTTTCTATTCTGGGGCTGTCTTGGGGTCCACTTTGAGGCTATTTCAGGTCTGTTTTGGGGCTTTTGGGAGCTGTTTGGGGACATTTAGGTGTGTTTTCTGTTCACTTTGGGGCAATTTGTGTCCATTTTTGAGGCATTTGGGGCAATTTGGGAGCACATCCACATCCTCTTCGTCTCCCAACCCCATCAGTGACGTCCCCCATCTTTGGTGTCCCCCCAACTTTGGTGTCCATCCCCATCCCGGGTGCCCCCATCTCCATCCCATATATCCCCCATCCCCAACATCCCCCGTCCCTGTCACTTTCCCATGAGACTTTGTCGGTGCCCAGGGACCTTCTAGAGCCTGTAGGGCTGGGGGGATTTGGGATGAATCTGACCCAAATTTGGGACCGGGAGCTGGGGATTTGTGGGTCCTGGTAGCCCCTGGAACTGGTGGAGACCCCCCAGAAGGACCCAGATAGACCCCAGCAGCTGCAGCCCCGAGGGGGCCGTGGTTGGCTGGTTCCCACCCCGGCCCCAACATCCCCTGTGACCAAGGCTGGCGTGGGGCTGGATGCAGAAGCAGAATTTTTATTGGGATTGCCCATTTCTAAGTGGGATGGCCAAGGGCTGGCCGGGAGTCCCGGCCCCCACTGCCAGGATCTGCACACAGAGGTTTTCCTCCTCACTGAGCAAATAAATGGGCCCAGCTCCTGCCAAGCCCATTTCCAGTCACTGCTGGGCCGCTTCTGGCTCCACCAGGATCCTACAGATTGCCTCCAGCCACGGTTGGGTCTTCTAAGAGCATTTCCAGACACAGTTGGGTCTTCTGTGACCATTTTGAGGCATGGTTGGGTCTTGCAGGAGCATTTCCAGACATGGTTGGGTCTCCCCTGGTTGAGTCCTGGCCGAGTCTTCCCAAATTGTTCCCAGCTCCATTTGCTTCTTCCCAGATTACTCCCGTGGGCACTGCAGTGAGCAGGAGCCAACGATGACCTTGGAAGCAGAGTCATTGAGAAGGTCCTGGAAGTGCTGGTGGGCACCGAGGGGACGAGGAGGCAGCACAGTCCTTGGAATCAGCGTTGTTGAGAAAATCCTGGAGGTCCTGGTGGGCAATGAGGTGAGGAGGAGCTAACGATGATATTGGAATCAGCGTCATTGAGAAGGTCCTGGAAGTTCTGGGGGGCACCGAGGTGAGGAGGAGGCAGCACAGTCCTTGGAATCAATGTCATTGAGAAGGTCCTGGAAGTGCTGGTGGGCAAGGAGGTGAGGAGGAGCCAGCGAAGACCTTGGAGGAGAATCCTTGAGAAGATTCTTGGCTCCCACATCCCCCTGCCCCACAGCGCTCTGCCCCACATCCCCCTCACCCCACCCCAGCTCCCAGATCCCCCACATCTCACAGTACCTGGGTCACAACTGGGGTCGCACTGAGGGTCTGGTGATCTGCATCTGGGGGGGGTGGAAAGAAAGAAGGGGATGGAGGTGAGATGGGCCCGGGGGGGCTGAGGGGTGGTGGGTGGGCACGGAGGGGGGCATAGGTCTAGGGGGGCACCCACCGGGATGTCGGTGTTCACCCGTTCCGCTGAGGCCGTGAAGCTCCGTAGGCTGCCACCTGTTGGGGACATGGGTGGGGGGCGATGGGGTGAGTGGTGGGGCTGGGGGAGCAGCCGTGGTAACACTGCGCCCCCCCAGTGCTGCCCCCAAGAGCTCTCCTGACCTGGTTCGGTGGTGTTTTTGTTCTTGAGGACGAAGCCTTCGGATGCTGTCCAGGTGCTGCCATCGTCCTCGTACCAGTTCTCGTCAACGGAGGCCGAAGTGTTCCTGGGGGGCAGCGCCAGGGGGCTCAGAGGGAGCAGAAGGACAGAGGAGGGGGCTGTGCCCCCCCCCAGACTGCCCTGATGTCCACTCCCAACCCCATTCTGAACCCCAACCGAGCCCAGGTGTCAGCCACCAGCGCACGTGTCCGTCACCAATCAACCAACCCAAAAGACCCCAGACCATCCAACCCAATTAACGCCAACCCAACCAACCCAACCCATCCAACCAACCCAACCAACCCAACTCAACACAAACGACCCCAACCCCACCAACCCAGAAGAACTCAAACCATCCAACACAACCCACCCCATCCCATCCCATCCCATCCCATCCCATGCCTCCCATGCAGTCCAACCCAACTCAACCCAACCCAATTCAACCCAACCCAACCCAACCCAACCCAACCCAACACATCTCAACCTAACCCAACCAAACCTAAAGTCCCCAAAACATTCAACCCTACTAAACCCAACCTAAACAACCCAACCCAGTCAAACCAAACCATCCCAACTCAACCCAACCCAACTGATCCAATCTAGTCCACCCCAACCATCCCTGCTGCTCTACCTCTTCCTGCTCTTCCTCCGTATCACCAGCAGCACAGTAAGGGTGATGCAGGCAATGAGCAGCACCGTGACCGCCACCCCCAGCCCGGTGGCCACCTTGCTGACGCGCCCGGAGCACGGGCGGCCCGTGTACCAGTAGAGAGATTCATCCTGGCAGCTGCAGGGACAAGGAAGGGTCAGGCCTGGTGGTCCCAGGGATCGGGGGGCACACAGAGGGACGCGTGGTGGCACTCACAAGCACTGTGGCCCGGCACGGGTGACGTGGCACTCGCCATAGTTGCAGTTGATGGTGCCGGGCGTGTTGGCCGTGCAGTTGGTGACACAGCGGAGGGTGCTGCTCGTGGTCAGCGCGTAGTAGTAGTCCTGGTAGCCGACGGGCGCCCGCTGCTGGCACAGTGCTGAGGAGGGGGCACAGGAGGGCGTCAAATGGGGTGGTGGGGTGCACAGGGGCTGGTGGGGTGCATGGGGCTCCGTGGGGACACCCCAACCACCCAGGCCTCACCGTCAAGCGAAGGGGACTCCGTCATGTCCTTGACGACGGGGCTTTCCGACACCACAAGGCAGACGATGGCTGTGGGGGGAGAGAGGCTGTCAGGGACCCTTCCCCGGGGCCTCCCCGAAGGGTCGGGGGGTGAGAGAGGAGGACGGGGCACCCACAGGTGTCGTGCTGGCAGTCGCCCTGGTTGTTGGCAGTCTCATTAAGCTTCGCCACCAGCTCCTGCGTCTTGTTCTGGAACTTCTCGCTCAGGTCGGTGCTGTTGGTGGTGCTGATGATGACCTCGTGGTCCACCTCGAGGCCGGAGTCCACGGGGAGGGTCACGGAGGCTCTGCGCACCCGGGCTCCCCCCCTGCTGGAGGCCGCCGGCCTGATGCTGAGGATCTTCACGCCCTGGTAGCCGGGCACGGAGCCGTAGATCTTGGCCATCTGCAAGGGCGAGGGGCGCCGTGAGGATGGCTCCCATGCAAAACAGCCTCCCCTTGCGGTGCATGGCCTCCCCTCTCGCTCCCGGCCTCCACTCTTGCTCCCAGTCTCCTGTTGTGTTCCCAAACACCCCTTGCACACCCTGGTCTCCCCTTGAGCTCCCAGCCTCCCCTCAGGTTCCCGGCCTCTCCTTGTGCTCCCGGGCCTCACCTCCTGCCTGAACTGCTTCTCAAAGCTCTCGTAGGCCTCCGAGCGGGGGTCCTGCAGCTCCTCCGTGTAGTTGAAGTTGGTGACGGTCACCACCAGCTCCACGTTGGCCACGATCGTCCCCTCGGTGGCTGCGAGAGGCAGGAGAGGGGTGAGCACGGGGAGGCCGGGGGGAGGCCACGAGCAGGGGTGAGGCCGTGGGCTGGGCGGAGGCCGCACTTACGGATGTCGGTGCTGATGGAGCCGCTGGAGTACTCGCACACGGGGCCGTAGAAGTCGGGGTGGCAGACGCACTTGATGCCGTCATAATAGCCTCCGTTCTGGCAGACCACTGCGGGGAGAGAGGAGGTCAGGGGGCACCAGGGGTGGGGGTCCCGTGAGGAGACCCCAGTGAGGACAGGGGTGAGGGTCAGCGATGGAGGCCTGGGAGGTGGGGTGTACGAGGGGGGAAGGTGAGGGGAGAGAGGATAGAAAAGAGATGGATGCTGACCTGCAGGTACGGTGCTGGTGGACGTAGTGGTGGCGGTAGTGGTTCGAGTGGTGGTCGGTGTAGATGTGGTGGTCTGAGCAGATGTGAATGTTGGTGTAGAAGTGGGTGCTGGTGTAGAGCTGGGTGTCGGTGTAGAGGTGGGTGTTGGTGTAGAGCTGGGTGTCGGTGTAGAGGTGGGTGTTGGTGTAGAGGTGGGTGTCGGTGTAGAGGTGGGTGTTGGTGTAGAGGTGGGTGTCGGTGTAGAGGTGGGTGTAGGTGTAGAGGTGGGTGTCGGTGTAGAGGTGGGTGTCGGTGTAGAGCTGGGTGTCGGTGTAGAGCTGGGTGTCGGTGTAGAGGTGGGTGTTGGTGTAGAGCTGGGTGTCGGTGTAGAGCTGGGTGTCGGTGTAGAGCTGGGTGTCGGTGTAGAGGTGGGTGTCGGTGTAGAGGTGGGTGTTGGTGTAGAGGTGGGTGTTGGTGTAGAGCTGGGTGTCGGTGTAGAGGTGGGTGTAGGTGTAGAGGTGGGTGTCGGTGTAGAGGTGGGTGTCGGTGTAGAGGTGGGTGTTGGTGTAGAGCTCGGTGTCGGTGTAGAGGTGGGTGTTGGTGTAGAGCTGGGTGTCGGTGTAGAGGTGGGTGTCGGTGTAGAGCTGGGTGTCGGTGTAGAGCTGGGTGTTGGTGTAGAGGTGGGTGTTGGTGTAGAGGTGGGTGTCGGTGTAGAGGTGGGTGTTGGTGTAGAGGTGGGTGTCGGTGTAGAGCTGGGTGTCGGTGTAGAGCTGGGTGTCGGTGTAGAGCTGGGTGTCGGTGTAGAGGTGGGTGTTGGTGTAGAGCTGGGTGTCGGTGTAGAGGTGGGTGTCGGTGTAGAGCTGGGTGTTGGTGTAGAGGTCGGTGTCGGTGTAGAGGTGGGTGTCTGTGTAGAGCTGGGTGTTGGTGTAGAGGTGGGTGTTGGTGTAGAGCTGGGTGTTGGTGTAGAGGTGGGTGTCGGTGTAGAGCTGGGTGTCGGTGTAGAGCTGGGTGTCGGTGTAGAGGTGGGTGTCGGTGTAGAGGTGGGTGTCGGTGTAGAGCTGGGTGTTGGTGTAGAGGTGGGTGTCGGTGTAGAGCTGGGTGTCGGTGTAGACGTGGGTGTTGGTGTAGAGCTGGGTGTCGGTGTAGAGGTGGGTGTCGGTGTAGAGGTGGGTGTCGGTGTAGAGCTGGGTGTCGGTGTAGAGGTGGGTGTCGGTGTAGAGGTGGGTGTCGGTGTAGAGGTGGGTGTCGGTGTAGAGGTGGGTGTCGGTGTAGAGCTGGGTGTTGGTGTAGAGGTGGGTGTCGGTGTAGAGGTGGGTGTTGGTGTAGAGCTGGGTGTCGGTGTAGAGGTGGGTGTTGGTGTAGAGGTGGGTGTCGGTGTAGAGCTGGGTGTCGGTGTAGAGCTGGGTGTCGGTGTAGAGCTGGGTGTCGGTGTAGAGGTGGGTGTCGGTGTAGAGCTGGGTGTCGGTGTAGAGGTGGGTGTCGGTGTAGAGCTGGGTGTCGGTGTAGAGGTGGGTGTCGGTGTAGAGGTGGGTGTTGGTGTAGAGGTGGGTGTCGGTGTAGAGCTGGGTGTCGGTGTAGAGGTGGGTGTCGGTGTAGAGGTGGGTGTTGGTGTAGAGCTGGGTGTCGGTGTAGAGGTGGGTGTCGGTGTAGAGGTGGGTGTTGGTGTAGAGGTGGGTGTCGGTGTAGAGGTGGGTGTCGGTGTAGAGGTGGGTGTCGGTGTAGAGCTGGGTGTCGGTGTAGAGCTGGGTGTCGGTGTAGAGGTGGGTGTTGGTGTAGAGCTCGGAGTCGGTGTAGAGGTGGGTGTTGGTGTAGAGGTGGGTGTCGGTGTAGAGGAGGGTGTTGGTGTAGAGGTGGGTGTCAGTGTAGAGCTGGGTGTCGGTGTAGAGCTGGGTGTTGGTGTAGAGGTGGGTGTCGGTGTAGAGGTGGGTGTTGGTGTAGAGGTGGGTGTCGGTGTAGAGCTGGGTGTCGGTGTAGAGGTGGGTGTCGGTGTAGAGGTGGGTGTCGGTGTAGAGCTGGGTGTCGGTGTAGAGCTGGGTGTGGGTGTAGAGGTGGGTGTCGGTGTAGAGGTGGGTGTCGGTGTAGAGGTGGGTGTCGGTGTAGAGCTGGGTGTTGGTGTAGAGGTGGGTGTCGGTGTAGAGGTGGGTGTTGGTGTAGAGCTGGGTGTCGGTGTAGAGCTGGGTGTCGGTGTAGAGGTGGGTGTTGGTGTAGAGGTGGGTGTTGGTGTAGAGGTGGGTGTCGGTGTAGAGGTGGGTGTCGGTGTAGAGGTGGGTGTCGGTGTAGAGCTGGGTGTCGGTGTAGAGGTGGGTGTCGGTGTAGAGGTGGGTGTTGGTGTAGAGCTGGGTGTCGGTGTAGAGCTGGGTGTCGGTGTAGAGGTGGGTGTCGGTGTAGAGGTGGGTGTTGGTGTAGAGCTGGGTGTTGGTGTAGAGCTGGGTGTCGGTGTAGAGGTGGGTGTTGCTGTAGAGGTGGGTGTCGGTGTAGAGCTGGGTGTCGGTGTAGAGGTGGGTGTCGGTGTAGAGGTGGGTGTTGGTGTAGAGCTGGGTGTCGGTGTAGAGCTGGGTGTCGGTGTAGAGGTGGGTGTCGGTGTAGAGCTGGGTGTCGGTGTAGAGGTGGGTGTTGGTGTAGAGCTCGGTCTTGGTGTAGAGGTGGGTGTCGGTGTAGAGGAGGGTGTTGGTGTAGAGGTGGGTGTCGGTGTAGAGCTGGGTGTCGGTGTAGAGGTGGGTGTTGGTGTAGAGGTGGGTGTCGGTGTAGAGCTGGGTGTTGGTGTAGAGGTGGGTGTCGGTGTAGAGCTGGGTGTCGGTGTAGAGGTGGGTGTCGGTGTAGAGGTGGGTGTTGGTGTAGAGGTGGGTGTCGGTGTAGAGGTGGGTGTCGGTGTAGAGCTGGGTGTCGGTGTAGAGGTGGGTGTTGGTGTAGAGCTGGGTGTTGGTGTAGAGGTGGGTGTCGGTGTAGAGCTGGGTGTCGGTGTAGAGGTGGGTGTCGGTGTAGAGGTGGGTGTCGGTGTAGAGCTGGGTGTCGGTGTAGAGGTGGGTGTCGGTGTAGAGGTGGGTGTCGGTGTAGAGCTGGGTGTCGGTGTAGAGGTGGGTGTCGGTGTAGAGGTGGGTGTCGGTGTAGAGCTGGGTGTCGGTGTAGAGGTGGGTGTCGGTGTAGAGGTGGGTGTTGGTGTAGAGCTGGGTGTCGGTGTAGAGGTGGGTGTCGGTGTAGAGGTGGGTGTCGGTGTAGAGGAGGGTGTTGGTGTAGAGGTGGGTGTCGGTGTAGAGCTGGGTGTCGGTGTAGAGCTGGGTGTTGGTGTAGAGCTGGGTGTCGGTGTAGAGGTGGGTGTCGGTGTAGAGGTGGGTGTTGGTGTAGAGCTGGGTGTCGGTGTAGAGCTGGGTGTTGGTGTAGAGGTGGGTGTTGGTGTAGAGCTGGGTGTCGGTGTAGAGGTGGGTGTCGGTGTAGAGCTGGGTGTCGGTGTAGAGGTGGGTGTCGGTGTAGAGCTGGGTGTCGGTGTAGAGCTGGGTGTCGGTGTAGAGGTGGGTGTCGGTGTAGAGCTGGGTGTTGGTGTAGAGCTGGGTGTTGGTGTAGAGGTGGGTGTCGGTGTAGAGGTGGGTGTCGGTGTAGAGCTGGGTGTCGGTGTAGAGGTGGGTGTTGGTGTAGAGGTGGGTGTTGGTGTAGAGGTGGGTGTCGGTGTAGAGCTGGGTGTCGGTGTAGAGGTGGGTGTCGGTGTAGAGGTGGGTGTCGGTGTAGAGGTGGGTGTCGGTGTAGAGGTGGGTGTCTGTGTAGAGCTGGGTGTCGGTGTAGAGGTGGGTGTCGGTGTAGAGGTGGGTGTTGGTGTAGAGCTGGGTGTCAGTGTAGAGGTGGGTGTCGGTGTAGAGGTGGGTGTCGGTGTAGAGCTGGGTGTCGGTGTAGAGCTGGGTGTTGGTGTAGAGCTCGGTGTCGGTGTAGAGGTGGGTGTCGGTGTAGAGCTGGGTGTCGGTGTAGAGCTGGGTGTCGGTGTAGAGGTGGGTGTTGGTGTAGAGCTGGGTGTCGGTGTAGAGGTGGGTGTCGGTGTAGAGGTGGGTGTCGGTGTAGAGGTGGGTGTTGGTGTAGAGCTGGGTGTCGGTGTAGAGGTGGGTGTCGGTGTAGAGGTGGGTGTTGGTGTAGAGCTGGGTGTCGGTGTAGAGGTGGGTGTCGGTGTAGAGGTGGGTGTCTGTGTAGAGCTGGGTGTCGGTGTAGAGCTGGGTGTCGGTGTAGAGCTGGGTGTCGGTGTAGAGGTGGGTGTTGGTGTAGAGCTGGGTGTCGGTGTAGAGGTGGGTGTCGGTGTAGAGGTGGGTGTTGTGTAGAGCTGGGTGTCGGTGTAGAGCTGGGTGTCGGTGTAGAGCTGGGTGTTGGTGTAGAGCTGGGTGTCGGTGTAGAGGTGGGTGTCGGTGTAGAGGTGGGTGTTGGTGTAGAGGTGGGTGTCGGTGTAGAGGTGGGTGTTGGTGTAGAGGTGGGTGTCGGTGTAGAGCTGGGTGTTGGTGTAGAGGTGGGTGTTGGTGTAGAGCTGGGTGTTGGTGTAGAGGTGGGTGTCGGTGTAGAGCTGGGTGTCGGTGTAGAGCTGGGTGTTGGTGTAGAGCTGGGTGTTGGTGTAGAGCTGGGTGTCGGTGTCGAGGTGGGTGTCGGTGTAGAGGTGGGTGTCAGTGTAGAGCTGGGTGTCGGTGTAGAGCTGGGTGTCGGTGTAGAGGTGGGTGTTGGTGTAGAGCTGGGTGTCGGTGTAGAGCTGGGTGTCGGTGTAGAGGTGGGTGTCGGTGTAGAGGTGGGTGTTGGTGTAGAGCTGGGTGTCGGTGTAGAGCTGGGTGTCGGTGTAGAGCTGGGTGTTGGTGTAGAGCTGGGTGTCGGTGTAGAGGTGGGTGTTGGTGTAGAGGTGGGTGTCGGTGTAGAGCTGGGTGTTGGTGTAGAGGTGGGTGTTGGTGTAGAGCTGGGTGTCGGTGTAGAGCTGGGTGTCGGTGTAGAGCTGGGTGTCGGTGTAGAGCTGGGTGTCGGTGTAGAGGTGGGTGTCGGTGTAGAGGTGGGTGTTGGTGTAGAGGTGGGTGTCGGTGTAGAGCTGGGTGTCGGTGTAGAGCTGGGTGTTGGTGTAGAGGTGGGTGTTGGTGTAGAGCTGGGTGTCGGTGTCGAGGTGGGTGTCGGTGTAGAGGTGGGTGTCAGTGTAGAGCTGGGTGTCGGTGTAGAGCTGGGTGTCGGTGTAGAGGTGGGTGTTGGTGTAGAGCTGGGTGTTGGTGTAGAGCTGGGTGTCGGTGTAGAGGTGGGTGTCGGTGTAGAGGTGGGTGTTGGTGTAGAGCTGGGTGTCGGTGTAGAGCTGGGTGTCGGTGTAGAGCTGGGTGTTGGTGTAGAGCTGGGTGTCGGTGTAGAGGTGGGTGTCGGTGTAGAGGTGGGTGTCGGTGTAGAGGTGGGTGTTGGTGTAGAGCTGGGTGTCGGTGTAGAGCTGGATGTCGGTGTAGAGCTGGGTGTCGTTGTAGAGCTGGGTGTCGGTGTAGAGGTGGGTGTTGGTGTAGAGCTGGGTGTCGGTGTAGAGGTGGGTGTCGGTGTAGAGGTGGCTGTCGGTGTAGAGGTGGGTGTTGGTGTAGAGGTGGGTGTCGGTGTAGAGGTGGGTGTTGGTGTAGAGGTGGTGGGTGTCAGTGTAGAGGTGGGTGTCGGTGTAGAGGTGGGTGTTGGTGTAGAGCTGGCTGTCGGTGTAGAGGTGGGTGTTGGTGTAGACGTGGTTGTCGGTGTAGAGCTGGGTGTTGGTGTAGAGGTGGGTGTCGGTGTAGAGGTGGGTGTCGGTGTAGAGCTGGGTGTCGGTGTAGAGGTGGGTGTCGGTGTAGAGCTGGGTGTTGGTGTAGGAATGTTGGGCGGCAGTGTAGAGGTGTCCGGTGTTGGTGTAGAGGAGAGTTTTGTTTTAGGAATGGTGGTCCCTAGGGAGGTCACTGTGGTGTTTGCTGTGGAAGTAACCCATGCAAAATTCAGGTCAGTGAACATTTGGAGGAGCTTGTCTCTGCTGAGGTGCTCCCTGGGATGAGTGTGGGAGTCCCATGGGTGCTCGTGGGAGTTCTGAGGGAGCTGGGGGGGGGGTTTAATGGGTGCTGCTCTAGGACCCAGGGGGCTCATGGGGGTTTTAGGGGTGCTGGTGGGGTCTCTGTGGCGATTTCTCTGCTCCCTGTTCTCCTGTTGCTATCCTGTTATCCTAGCCCTGCGGAGGCCGCGTCAATTGGCGCTGTGTGGACGCTGCCCCTTCCCACACCCTTCCCCTTTCCCTCCCCGCCAGCCTCACCCATGGCCATGTCCCCTTCCCTCCTGGCCTCTCCCCCACTTTTTCGTTATTCTGACCCTTGTCCCGTTCCCATCCTCACGTCAATGGGACGGGTGGGGCAGAGGCCGCACAGGTGGACGTGGCCTTTGCTCTCCCAATTTTTGGTCTCTTCTGCCCAAGCTCATGGCCTCCGTTCTCCCAGTTCTGGCCTCCAGTGCCCCAGTCCTGACTTCAACTGCCCCAATTCTGGCCACCCGTGCCCCAAGTTTTGCCTCCACTGCCCCAGTTCTGGTCTCCGATGCCCCAGTTCTGGCCTCCACTGCCCCCAGTTCACCATCTACACTGCCCCAATTTGTGTCCTTCCCTGACCCAATTCTGTCCTCAACTGCTCCAGAAGTTGTCTCCGACACCCCAATTCTGGCCTCCAATTACCCAATTCTGGCCTCCGATACCCCAGTTCTGGCCTCCACTGCTCCCAATTCCTCATCTACACTGGCTCCGATTTGTGGCCTCCCTTGCCCCAATTTTGGCCTCTGCTCGCCCTCGTCAGTGCCATCACTCCAGGTTGGGGGGCTGTGGAGTGTCCCCATCCCTGTCCTTGTCCCCATCACCTTCCCCAATGTCCCTGTTCCCCTCCCCAGTGTCCCTGTTCCCCTCCCCAATGTCCCCGTCTCCCTCCCCAATGTCCCTGTCCCCGTCCCCACCAGGACGAAGCCACCTCGGGCCGTGGAGGCCGATTCCCCCCTCAGCCTCCCCAACACACCCCGAGGAGATGCCCCAGGGGGGGGCCACCCCCTTCCGCCCCCCAGATCCGAGTTTCGGTGCCCCCTGCCCGGGCTGCACTCACCCACTGCAACCACGTGGAGGATGAGGAGGAAGAGGAGGAGGAAGGCGCGGGTGCCAGACCCCATCTTGATGCCCCCCAGTCCCGCGGTGCCGCCAGCAGCACCGCAGTGCGCAGCCATGCTCGGGGCAGGAGTGGCAGTGGGGAACTTTGCCCCTCTGCGGGGAGAGGCCACTCGTTCGAGGGCGGGCGGTGTTTTGGGGGTGCGGCCGTGCCCAGACCAATCGTGGGCACCGTGACTGTGGGAACAAACATGACGTTCCCCTCCCCGTTATCGGGGATAACTATGACGACCCATGAGGCATATGGGGCAATTTGGGGGCACTTCCACGTCTTCTTCGTCTCCCAACCCCATCGGTGATGTCTTCCCACCTCTGCTGCCCCCCATCCCCATCCCTGGTGCCCCCATCGCCATCTCACATATCCCCCTTCCCCAACGTCCCCCATCCCTGTTACCTTCCCATCAGGATTTCCTGGTGGCCAGGGAGCTGCCAGGACCTGTAGGGCTGGGGCCATTTGGGGACCTTCTAGGATCTGTAGGGCTCAGGGGATTTGGGATGAATCTGACCCAAATTTGGGACCGGGAGCTGGGGATTTGTGGGTCATTTTGGCCCCTGGCACTGGTGGAGACCCCCAGAAGGACCTAGATGGACCCCAGCGGCTGCAGCCCCGAGGGGGCCGTGGTTGGCCGGTTCCCACCACAGCCCCAACGTCCCCCATGACCAAGGCTGGCGTGGGGCCGGATGCAGAAGCAGAATTTTTATTGGGATGCACAGAATTTTTATTGGGATTGCCCATTTCTAAGTGGGATGGCCAAGGGCTGGCCGGGAGTCCCATCACCCACTGCCAGGATCTGCACACAGAGGTTTTCCTTCTTCTCGCTGAGCAAATAAATGGGCCCAGCTCCTGCCAAGCCCATCTCCAGTCACTGCTGGGCCGCTTCTGGCTCCACCAGGATCCTACAGATTGCCTCCAGCCATGGCTGGGTGTTCAAAGAGCATTTCCAACCATGGTTGGGTCTTCCAAGAGCATTTCCAGCCACGGTTGGGTCTTCCAAGAGCATTTCCAGACATGGTTGGGTCTTCCAGGAGCATTTCCAGACATGGTTGGGTCTCCCCAGTTGGGTCTCCCCTGGTTGAGTCCTGGCCGAGTCTTCCCAAATTGTTCCCAGCCCCATCTACATCTTCCCAGGTTACTCCTGTGGGCACCGCAGTGAGCAGGAGCCAATTATGACCTTGGAAGCAGCATCATTGAGAAGGTCCTGGAAGTGCTGGTGGGCAATGAGGTGAGGAGAAGCCAACGATGATATTGGAATCAGCATCGTTGAGAAGGTCCTGGAAGTTCTGGTGGGCAAGGAGGTGAGGAGGGGCCAGCGAAGACCTTGGAGGAGAATCCTTGAGAAGATTCTTGGCTCCCACATCCCCCTGCCCCACAGCGCTCTGCCCCACATCCCCCTCACCCCACCCCAGCTCCCAAATCCCCCACATCTCACAGTACCTGGGTCACAACTGGGGTCGCAGTGCGGGTCTGGTGATCTGCATCTGGGGGGGTTGGAAAGAAAGGAGAAGGGGATGGAGGTGCTGGAAATGCTTCGCGAAGCTCTCGTAGGCCTCCGAGAAGGGGTCCTGCAGCTCCTCCGTGTAGTTGAAGTTGGTGACGGTCACCACCAGCTCCACGTTGGCCACCACCTTCCCCTCGATGGCTGCGGGAGGCAGGAGGGAGGTGAGCGCGGGGGGAGGCCACGAGTGGGGGCAAGTCCGTGGGCTCGGGGGAGGCCGCACTTACGGATGTCAGTGTTGATGGAGTTGCTGGAGTACTCGCACTCGGGGCCGTAGAAGTCAAGGAGGCAGATGCACTTGATGCCATCGTAGGTGCCTCCGTTCTGGCACACCACTGCGGGGAGAGCGGAGGTCACGGGGAGCCTCGGGGGGGCACCCAGGGGTGGGGGCGCTGCGAGGAAACCCCGGGGAGGACGGGGGCAGCGATGGAGGCCTGGGAGGAGGGAGGAGGGCGAGAGGAGGGAGGATGAGGAAGAGGTGGAGGCTGACCTGCAGGAACAGCAGTGGTGGTGGGGGTGGGGGTGGTAGTGGTGGTAGTTGGTGTGGTGGTGGTGGTGGTTGTGGTGGTGGTTGGTGTGGTGGTAGTTGGTGTAGTGGTGGTGGTTGTGGTGTTTGGGGTGGTGGTGGTGGTTGTGGTGGTGGTAGTTGGTGTGGTGGTAGTTGGTGTAGTGGTGGTGGTTGGGGTGATGGTGGTGGTTGGTGTGGTGGTGGTGGTTGGTGTGGTGGTGATCACTGGAGCTGTACTGGTGGTTACTGGCCCGGTGGTGGCTGAGGTAGGGAAAGAGGTTCCTGAACTGCTCAAGGTCTCTGGTGTGGGAGTGTCACCAGATGAGGTTTCTTCAGTGGTAGGGGAGAGGCCGGAGGCCATTTCCGTGAAGGACGTCATGTCAGTGTAGGGAGACATTTCCGTGGAGACCAGTGGTATTTCAGTTGTGCTGGAGAAACTTCCTTCATCGTCCAGAAATATCGCAGTACTCCTCGCTATTGAGGAAACAAATCTGGACTTAGTACTGTGCCTGCCGTCAGCACCTTCGGAGGCTTCGTGGTGGCCGCCCCATCCCACACCTTTCCCCTTTGCACCCTCCGGCCTCACCCCTAGCCTTCCCACCCCATCCCACCCCACCCTGTCCCATCCTTCGCTTTCGCTTTCCCCTGACCCTTGTCCCGTTCCCTGGGGCCAAGGCTGCACGGGACGATGGCCTCCAGAGTCACGATTTTTGGCCTCTTCTGCCCAAGCTCATGGCCTCCGCTGCCCCAGTTCTGGCCTCCACCGCCCCCAGTTCAGCATCTACGCTGGCTCCGATTTGTGGCCACCCCAATTGTGGCCTCCGCTGGCCCTCGTCAATGCCATCACCACGGGGCGGGGACCTGTGCAGTGTCCCCATCCCTGTCCTTGTCCCCGTCACGCTCCCCGATGTCCTTGTCCCCTTCCCCAATGTCCCCGTCCCCGTCCCTGTTGCCTTCAGAGGGCAGTGGCGACCTGGTTCAGGAACGGCACGGCGACCAACCCCAGGCCGCTCGGGCCATCGGCTCACAGACACCAACGTGGTGGATGGCAAATGGCGTTTATTGTCGAGTCACACGGCGTTATATACCCAAGGCCCATAGCGTCACTTCAGCTTGCTTCCATCACAGACAACACGCTACTGTCCATCAAGGGACGGGCTCCACCTTTCCGTACAGCACGACATCTTCCGACCGCCAGACCCTAACTACCCCCATTTCCCCCCTCCCTACGCACAACCAAATTAGCTAAAATATAACAAGCTTAAGACGTAGACATCATAACTTAAATAAAAAACGTAAGGCACAATAACCAGGAGAAAACTAGGAGGTAACTGGTAACCCTGAGTAAAGACACTCTGAAAGTAGTTGTTGGTGTTCTACCAACATAATGTTAACTTTCTCTAACCAACTTTTAACAAACAACACAAGCTTATTTAGTATGCAAGGTCCAAAGATAAGATCATACAAAGGCATCACAGCCCCCCACCCACGGAGGTCGCTTCGCTGTCGTCTGGGTTCTGCCAGTGTGGAACTCTCAGGCTTAGACAGGACGCTTGCTGACTTATTGTCTTCTCTTGTCACCGGGGTATACAGATTACGGGGGTGTCCGATGATCCGTTCCTGTGAACAGAAACTCAGTTTTCATTAGTTTTATTCTGAGTCACGGTCGGGTCACTGCACCGAACTGGCGCCAGCCAGCGCCCGATCCACCGTGATCTGGCAGATAGTAGGCGAGTTGATCATTCCTTGAGGCAGCATTTTCCACTGGGAGTTGGGGCGTTGGCTGTTTGGAGCTTCTCTGGCCGCATGAGTTGCCATAACTTCATGGGCCCACAGGCCTTGGGCTTGCGCCTGGGGGGTGATCACTGTTGGGTCCGTACCCATTAGCCGCTGCAGGCTAGAGCCATATAGTGGGTGATCTGCCCCAGTAACTTGGGCCAGTTGTCTCATACAGTTGTCCTCCCGTTCTTGTTTAAAAGTGAACATCCCCCCCCGTCAAAGATCAGTCGACAAGTTTGTTTTATATCAAACGGGAGCATATCATCTCCCCTGAAAATACCATCTATGAGGGCGGAGACCATTGCAGAATGAAGCCCTTTATCCGCAACGGCTTTAACAATCGCTTGTACATCCTTAGGGTTTATTGGTGAGTGAACCCTCTGCCCCCAATCTGTCACCCAGACCGGGAATGCTAGCATGGCCGAAAGAGCCCAGTCGGCAAGGCGTTTGCCCCACAGGAGCATTTTTTCGGATGGCCGTTCCGATCGGCCCTCTGCCCCTCTCTCACGCTTCTACCTCCTCCCCGGTCGCCCCCACAGCCGTTCTCTTTCTCGCATTTCCACGTGTTAGTAAAACCTAGCACTTCATCCCCGTTCCCGCCGGAGGCTTCTTCGTCCCACCCCATCTCGGCGTCCCGTAGCACCGCCGGCAGAATTCCCGTGCGGAGTTATGCCCAGGGCAGGAATGATAGTGAGGAACTTTGCTCCTCTTCTGGGAAGAGTTACTCATCTCCAGGGTGGGTGGAGGATATGGGACGGGCGATGCCCAGACCAATAATAAACGTGACGGTCCCCTCCCCGTAACTGGGGACAACCACAACGGCCCCGTCCCTGGTATCGCCGCCCTGGGGGCATCACGGTGTCACGGGGAGGGGGTGTTTGTTCCTTTTTGGGGTGAATCTGACCCAAATTGGGGACAGGGGGCTAGGGTTGAGGGCTGGTGGATGGATTCCAGCCATCGCGGGGTCTTCCCAGGTCGTGTCCAACCATCCTTGGGTTCTCCAGGATTGATTCCAACCATCGTTGAGAGGTCCAAGATCATTTCCAACCATCATTGGATCCTCTAATTTCGATTCCAAACATCCTTGGGTCTTCTAAGATCGATTCCTACCGACTGGGGCCTCCAAGACCACTTCCAATCATGATTGGGTTCTCCAAGATCAATTCCAACCATAGTTGGGTCCTCTAATTTTGATTCTAACCATTGTTGGGTCCCCCAAGATCAATTCCAACAATCGTTGGGCCTTCTAAGATCGATTCCTACCATCGTCAGGTCTTCTAATTTCGATTCCAACCATCAAAATGCCTCCCCAGATCAATTCCAAACATCTTTGGGTCTTCTAAGATTGATTCCTACCATCTTTGGGTCCTCCAAGACCACTTCCAATCATGACTGGGTTCTCCAAGATCAGTTCCAACCATCATCGGGTCTTCTTAGACCATTTTCAATCATGGGCAGGTCTTCCAAGACCGTTTTCAACCACCATTGTGTCATCCAAGGTCAATTCCAACCATCGTTGGGTCCCCTCAGATCAATTCCAACCATCTTCGGGTCCTCCTAGATTGATTCCAACCATCGTTGTGTCCCCTGGGATCGATTCCAACCACTGTTATGTCCGCCAAGATCGTTTCCAGCCACTGTTGGGTCTTCTCAGACCATTTTTAACCATGCCAGGTTCTTCCCAGGTCACTTCCAACCACAACTGAATCCTCCAAGATCATTTCCAACCATCACCGGGACCCCCAAGATTGATTCCAACCATGGTTGGGTCCTCCAAGATCAATTCCAACCACTGTTGGGTCTTCTCAGACCATTTTCAACCATGGCCAGCTCTTCCTGGATCAATTATTGGGTCTTTCCAGGTCTCTTCCAGCTGCAGTTGAGTCCTCCACGGCCACCGGGTGAGGAAGAGGAGGAGATAAAGCCTTCTTCACACAGCTCCAAGCAGCCTCTTGGTCTCCCTGGTTCTCCTGGAGGACTTCTACCACCCCAAAACCTTCTGGGAAGACCAAACGACGAGGCACAAAGTGTGCGGAAGGCTCCTTCAGGGCGTCAATGACCACGATCAGCATCTTGAGATGTTTCTCCACCGCACGGGTGGCGGAGGAGCCGACGGGGAGAGGAAGGATGAGTTGGAGACCTCGGCTGCAGCGACCACGGGATGGCAAAGGCCAGGACCTAACGGGGAGGAAGCCGGGCTCCAAACACCCCAATTTGCAGAAATTTGGGTTTCAGGGAGTCTCGGTCTGATAGATTTGGGTCTCAACCCCATAGATGTGGGTCTAGGAGGGGTTTGTGTCCCATTGATGGGCGTCTAGGCCCCATGGACGTGGGTCTGGGGGGTCTCAACCCCATAGATTTGGGTCTGGGGGGTTTTGGCCCCATAAATTTGAGTCTGGGAGGGGCTTGTGCCTCGTAGATGTGGGTCTGGGGGGTCTTGAACCCATATATTTGGGTCTTGGGGGGTCTCAACCCCATAGATGTGGGTCTGGGAGGGGTTTGTGTCCCATGGGTGGGGGTCTAGGCCCCATGGACATGGGTCTGAGGGGTCTCAGGCTCATAGATTTAGGTCTGGGGGGTTTTGACCCTATAGATGTGGATCTAGAAGGGGTATGGGCCCCATAGATGAGGGTCCAGGCCCCATAGATGTGGGTCCAGGCCCGCCCCGGCCTCTGTTCCATTGCCATGGCGACAGCGCGGGCGCTGCCGTGGCAACAAGCCCCTCCCCTTGGCAACCGTTGCTACGGAGCCTTAGCCCCGCCCCCCTGCGGGCCCGTTGCCGGGACAACGGCTCCGCCCCTCTCCCGGCCCCGCCCCGTTGCTATGGCAGCGGGCCCCGCCTCTCCCGGAAGCGGCGCATGCGCGGTGAGGCCGGGCCCGGCGCGGCGGCGGCGGCGGCGGACGGCAGCGGCGGCGGCGGCTGCCGAGCCCACCGGAACCGGAAGCGGGAGGAGGGACCGGAAGCGGAACCGAGCGGGGGGGGGACCGGAAGCGGCGCCATGGTGAGCGGCCCCGGGGCCGGGGCCTGAGGCGGCGGGAGGGGGGGGGGGGAGGGGCGGGCCCGGGGCATCGGGCGGAGGGGGGGGGAGGTCACGTGGGCTGGGGGGAGGTCACGTGGGAAGGGGGAGGTCACGTGGAGAGGGGGTCACGTGGAGAGGGGGCACAGCCCCTCGGGCCCCGCCCCCGCCCCACAGCCCCAAACCCCCAAAAAGCCCCGAAAGCCCCCGAAAGCCCCCAAAACGCCCCAAAACGCCCTGTAGCCCCCTCCCTAACCCCAGGGCTCCTCGTCCCAGCCCCACATTTCCCCCCGTATCCCACCCCACACCCCATATTCCCCCCCAAATCCCCCCATCCCAGCCCCATATCTACCCAAATCCCCCTACCCCAGCCCCATGTACCCCAATCCCAGCCCTATATCCCCCCATAAACCCCCACCCCAGCCCCCTATCTCCCCCCTACCCCCGCCCTCCACCCCGTAACCTCCCCAAATCCCCACCCCACACCCCATATCCTCCCCAAATCCCCCCATTCCAGCCCCATACGTCCCCATACCCCCCCAAATCCCCCCACCCCAGCCCCATATCCCCCCATATCCCCCCATTTCCCCCCAAATCCCCCCACATCCCCCCACCCCAGCCCCATATCCCCCCATTTCCCCCGATTTCCCCCCAAATCCCCCCCAAATCCCCCCACATCCCCCCACCCCAGCCCCATATCCCCCCATATCCCCCCATTTCCCCCCAAATCCCCCCACATCCCCCCACCCCAGCCCCATATCCCCCCATTTCCCCCCAAATCCCCCCTTTTCCCCCCACCCCAGCCCCCTATCCCCCCCCTACCCCCACCCCCCACCCTATATCCTCCCCAAATCCCCCCATTCCAGCCCCATACCTCCCCGTAGCTCCCCATATCCCCCCCAAATCCCCCCCTTTCCCCCCACCCCAGCCCCATATCCCCCCAAATCCCCCCATCCCAGCCCCATATCCCCCCATTTCCCCCCAAATCCCCCCACATCCCCCCACCCCAGCCCCATATCCCCCCATTTCCCCCCAAATCCCCCCTTTTCCCCCCACCCCAGCCCCCTATCCCCCCCTACCCCCACCCCCCACCCCATATCCTCCCCAAATCCCCCCACCCCCCACCCCATATCCTCCCCAAATCCCCCCACCCCAGCCCCAAATCCCCCTAAATCCCCCCACATCCCCCCACCCCAGCCCCCTATCCCCCCCCTACCCCCACCCCCCACCCCATAACCCCCCCCGTTACCCCCCCCCGCTAACCCCCCTGCCTCCCGCAGATGCGCTTCATGCTGCTGTTCAGCCGGCAGGGCAAGCTGCGCCTGCAGAAGTGGTTCCTGGCCACGGCCGAGCGCGACAAGCGGAAGCTGGTGCGCGAGCTGATGCAGCTGGTGCTGGCCCGCAAGCCCAAGATGTGCAGCTTCCTCGAGTGGCGCGACCTCAAGGTGGTCTACAAGAGGTGGGGGGGCGCGCGGGGGGCGCCCGGGGAGGCGACGGAGTCTGGGGGGGGGGGGGGTGGGTGGGGGGGGGGGGTGAGGGTTTGGCCCCGTTGCGGACGGCCCCGTTGGTTTGGATCCGTTGCGTCCGGCCCCAGAGCCTCCAGTCCTGTTGGTTTGGCCCCATAGCCTCCGACCCTATTGGCTTGGCCCCATTGGCTTGGCCCCATAGCCTCTGGCCCCATAGCCTCTGGCCCCATAGCCTCCGGCCCCATTGGCTTGGCCCCATAGCCTTTGACCCCATTGGCTTGGCCCCATCACCTCCGACCCCATTGGCTTGGCCCCATTGACTTGGCCCCATAGCCTCTGACCCCACTGGCTTGGCCCCATCACCTCCAATCCCATTGGCTTGACCCCATAATCTCCAATCCCATTAGTTTGGCCCCATAGCCTCCAGCCCCATTGGCTTGGCCCCATAGCCTCCAACCTCATTGGCTCAGCCCCATTGCATCCGACCCCATTGGCTTGGCCCCACTGACTTGGCCCTATAGCCTCCGGCTCCATTGGCTTGGCCCCATTGCATCTGGCCCCATTGGCTTGGCCCTACTGCGTCCAGCCCCATTGGTTTGGGCCCATAGCCTCCAGCCCCATTGGCTTGGCCCCGTTGACTTGGCCCCATAGCCTCTGGCCCCATTGGCTTGCCCCCATAGCCTTTGACCCCATTGTCTTGTCCCCACAGCCTTTGACCCCATTGGCTTGGCCCCATCACCTCCGACCCCATTGGCTTGGCCCCATAGCCTCCAGCCTCATTGGCTTGGCCCCATAGCCTCCAATCTCCTTGCCTTGGCCCCATTGACTTGGTCCCATAGCGTCTGGCCCCATTGGCTTGGCCCCATAGCCTCTGACCCCATTGGCTTGGCCCCATCACCTCCAATCCCATTGGCTTGACCCCATCACCTCTGATCCCATTAGTTTGGCCCCATAGCCTCCAGCCTCATTGTCTTGTCCCCATAGCCTTTGACCCCATTGGCTTGGCCCCATAGCCTCCAGCCCCATTGGCTTGACCCCGTAGCCTCTGGCTCCATTGGTTGGGCCCCATTGATTGGGCCCCATAGCTTCTGGCCCCATTACATCTGGCCCCATTGGCTGTGCCCCATTGCCCCCGGCCCCATTGGCTTGGCCCCATCACCCTGCCAGAGTGCCCCCAGCCCCATTTCCCCCCCAGCCCCATTTGCCCCCAAATTCCCCTCCAACCCTATTTCCCCCGTTTCCCTCATTCCCCCCACACCCCCCCA
>NW_022474013.1:0-38058 GCF_009819795.1 Aythya fuligula | reverse complement strand
CTCCCGAACCCCACAGGGCCCCCCCCACACCCCCCCCCCAAATCCCACAGGGGTCCCTCAACCCCCCCCCATACCCCCCCCAAATCCCATAAGGGTCCCCAGCCCCCCCTCAAACCCCACAGGACTCCCCAACCCCCCCCAATTCCCTCACCCCCCCCTCCCCAAACCCCCCCCAAATCCCCCAGGGCCCCCCCACCCCCCCCAAATTCCCCCCCAAACCCCCCAGACCATCCCCAAACCCCCTCCCCCAAACCCCACAGACCCCCCCAATCCCCCCTCCAACCCCATAAAGCTTCCCCCCCCCCCCCAAACCCCCCCGCCCCCCCCCCCCCCCACGCACGTGTTTTGGTGAACAGATTTTTGATCTCCGCGATCGTCGCCTGCGGCTCCACCTGGGGGGGGGGGGCACAACCAAACCTCCCTTAACACCCCCCCCCCCCAAAAAAAAAAACCCACAGGGACCTGGGGGGGTGGGCCATAAACCCCTTCAGAAGGCCATAAATTCCCCGGGGGGGGCCATAAACCCCCCAGGGGGGAGACATAAACTCACTGGGGGGGGCATAAACCCACCGGGGAGGGTATAAACACCCCGGGGGGGGGCTAAATTCCCCGGGGGGGGCATAAACCCCCTGGGGGGTTATAAATCCCCTGGGGGGGGCCTAAATTCCAGGGAGGTAGCATAAACCCCCCAGGGGGGCCATAAATTCCCCGAGGGGGGGCATAAACCCCCAGGGTGGGGCATCAACCCCCTGGGGGGGCATAAATTCCCTGGGGGGGGGCATAAACCCCCCCGGAGGGGCCCTAAATTCTCCGAGGGGGGGGGCATAAACCCCCCAGGGTGGGGCATAAACCCCCTGGGGGAACCATACACCCCCCGGGGGGGGGCATAAACCCTCTGGGGTGGGGCACAAATTCGCTGGGGGGGGCATCAACCCCCTGGGGGGGTCATAAACCCCCTGGGGGGGGTCGTAACCCCTCCGGGGGGGGGCTCACCTTGTCGAGGAAGCAGAGCTTCTCCCGCGTGCGGGCGTCCAGGATCTCCACCTCGAAGAAGAGCACGGCTTTCTTCGCCTTCTTGGCGGGGGGGGGCCGCCCCCGCGCCGCCACCAGCAGCCCCTCCAGCCCCTCCGCCCCCTCCATGCCCCCCCACGGGGATTTTCCTGACCCCCCCGCCCTCCCAGGGGACCCTTCTACCCCCCCAAGGGGCTTTCCTCCCCCCCCCCAGGGGACTCTTCTGCCCCCCCAAGGGACTTTTCCCCCCCCCAATAAACTTTTTACCCCCTCCCAGGGAACTTTTACCCCCCCAATAAAGAATTTCTACCCCCCCCAAGGGATTTCTACCCCCCCCAGCGGGACTCTCCCCCCCTAAAGGGATTTGCCCCCCCCAAAGGGATTCCCCCCCCCCCCCCAGGGACGCTTCGGGGCTGCCGGCGTCTCCCCCCAGGCGAAATGCGATCGGCTCGGGGGGGGCCCCGGCTAAATATAACCCCCCCCACCCCCCCCCGCACCACTTCGGGGGGGGGCTCCTGGCCCCGCTGGCCCCGTGGTGGCCACCCCCTGAGTGCTGGTGGCCTTTGGGGACGGGCGACGCAGGGCGGCCAAATCCCCCCCCCCTCCCGGTAAGGAATTGGGGCCAAAATGTGCCCCCCCCCCCCATAGGGTGAGGGGAGGGGGGGCTGGGGACATGGGGGGGGGGGACATGGGGGGGGATAAGGGACATGGGGGGGGCAGGGGACATTGGGGGGGGACATGGGGGTGGGGCTGGGGATATGGGGGGGACATGGGGGGGGGCAGGGGATACTGGGGGGGGACATGGGGGGGGTCACTGTGTTGGGGACAGGGACTGGGGGGGGGGTCACCAGGTTGGGGACAGGCTGGGGGGGGGGTCACAGTGTTGGGGGGGGGTCACAGTGTTGGGGGGGGTCACCGTTTTGGGGACAGGGGGTGTCACCCCCTTGGGGACAGGGCTCGTGCCACCCTGTGCCACTGCATGGGGCTGGGGGGGGGTCACTGTGCTTGGGGGGGTCACCCCTTTGGGCCGGGGGGGGGTCACCAGGTTGGGGACAGGGCCCCCGCCCCTCCCCCCTCAGGCCTGCAGGGGCTGCCCTGAGCCGGGCCGGGCTTCGCCGGCGCCTCTGCGCATGCGCGCGCCCTTCCCGTCCCTCTCCCGCAACGAGCGCATGCGCACTCGCCCCCTCCCCACCCCGCCGCGCCGCGCATGCGCAGCGCTCCCTCCCACCCTCACGCGGAACACATGCGCGCTGGCGCCGCCTCGGGGCCTAGCGCATGCGCGGTGCGGACGCGGCGTCCTTCCCCCGTTCTCTCCCGTTCCCCTCCGGGCCCGGCGAGGCTCGGGGCGGGCAGCGCGGGGGAAGGGGGGAGCGGGGGACGGGGGGCGGGGGCGGGAGGAACCGGGGCCGGGCCCGGTGCCGGCGGCGCCGCCTCACCTCGTAGTGCTTCATGCTGCCCGCTACGCCGCCGCGCTGCCCCCACGTGACCGCCCACACCCCCTCGGCGCACCTGGCGAGCGGCTCAGCCAATCAGCGCGCCTCGCGTGGCGGCACGCGGCCAATCAGGGCCCGGGGAAGAGGGGGTGGGGGGGGGGGGTGGGGAGAGGCGGGCTCTGTCTCCGGGGCAACGGGTAAGCATAGCAACGGCGGGGCCAATGGGAAGGGAGGGCGGTGCTGGGAGCCGGCCAATGGGCGGCGCGGCGGGGGCGTCAGCGTGAGGGGCGGGGCCGGCAGGGGCGGGGCCTCCGTGTGAGGGCGGGGCCTGCAGGTGAGCGCGGGGGCGTTGCCTGCGGAGGAGGGCGGGGCCTGCAGAGGGGGCGGGGCTTGCGGGGCAGGGGGCGGGGCCGTGATGGTCCCGTAGGGGCCGCAGAGCCCTGGGGGGCTCCGGGGGACCCTGGGGGGGGCTGAGGGGGGCTTGGGGGGAGGGGCAGGGCCGGGGGGGGGTCCTGGGGCCGCACCCACCCCCCCGCCCCCCCCCCCCGTGAGTCAGGGCGGGTGCGCCCCAAGGGCTGAGTCAGCCGGGCGGGTGCTGGCGCAGCACCCATGGGTGCCAAGGTGGGGGGGAGGGGGAGCGCGCCCCACCCCCAGCCCGGCTCTGGGGTGGGGACAGGGGGACACCCCGGGGGGGGACAGGGTGGCAGCAGGGCTGGGGGGGGACATGAGGGGACACCGGGGAGGGACACCAAGGGTCGGGGGACACACGTGGCAGCGCTGCCCCCCCTCCCATGCCCCCCGTGTCCCCGCCACCCCTGGGGGACCTGTCCGTGCTGTCACCTCACCCCTGTCACCCAGACGGCGTCCCTGGGGGTGACGGAGACACGGAGAGGGGGGTGGCGGGGGACAGGTTGACACGGGTGACACCGCCGGGGGTGACAGCGGCCTGCGCGTGGCGGTGACGAGGTGTCAGCGCGGGCGGTGGCGGCGTTGGTGACAGGTCCGGTTGTGTCTGTGGGTGACAGTGGCAGCGTGACAGGCCCGGCTGTCACCACGAGGGACGTTGGTGACAGGCCTGGGCTGGCGCTGTGGGTGACAGTTGCTATGGTGACAGGCCCGGCTGTCCGTGGGGGTGACGGTCGCCATGGCAACAGGCCTGGTGGCATTGGCAACAGGCCCAGACCGCCTCCATGGCCTCCCGTTGCCATGGCGACACGCGGGTGCCCGTTGCCATGGCGACAGGCCCGTGGTGGCGACAGTCCCTGCTCAGCCCGTTGCCATGGCGACACGCGGCGGCGGGGGGGGGCTGTTACCATGGCGACGCGCAGGGGGGGCCGGTTGCCATGGCGCTCTCCCCGCCAATCACCGCGGGCTCCGGTTGCCATAGCGACGCCCCGCCCCTCCCCGCGCGTGACGCCACGGCGGCGAAAGCCACGCCCCCCTTCACCATGACAACGGAGAAAGCCCCGCCCCCGTCACCATGACAACGCCCCCTCCCTTCCCGCGAGCCTCCGGGAGCCCCTCCTTTTGTCCTCACCGCGCCTGCGCGCCCCTCCCTTTTCCCCTGACGTCACGCGCCACGCGGGCGCTGATTGGCCGGCGCCTGGGCGCGGCCGGAAGGTTCTGGAGGCGGCGGCGTCGCTCTGGAAGGTTCCGCCGCCGGGGCCTATTTAAGCGGCGGGGCCGGGCCGGGGCCGGGGCCGGGCGGCGGCGGCGGCGGGGAGCGGGGATGGGGAAGGATTATTACCGCACGCTGGGGCTGGCCCGCGGGGCCTCGGACGAGGAGGTGAAGCGGGCCTACCGGCGGCAGGCGCTGCGCTTCCACCCGGACAAGAACAAGGAGCCCGGCGCCGAGGAGCGCTTCAAGGAGGTGGCCGAGGCCTACGACGTCCTCAGCGACCCCAAGAAGAGGGAGATCTTCGACAAGTACGGCGAGGAGGGTGAGCCGCGGGGGGGGGAGGGGCCCGGTCCCGGGAAGTTTTGGGGGTGTGGGGGGAGGGGGGCCCGGCATTGATGAGTTGTGGGGCCGGTTTCATTAAGTTTTGGGGGTGGGGCTGGTAAATTGTTGGGGGGGGCTCCTCGGTAGAGCTTTATTTCTTTTTATGGGGTGTAAGGGAGATCCTGGGAAGTTTTTAGGGGAGATTTCTTTAATTTGGGGGAGATCTCTTTAGTTTGGGAGGTGTCCCTATCAACTTTGAGGGGAGCCAGTAAATTTGGGGGGGGTCCTGGTAAGTTTTTTTTGGAGGGGGGAGAAAGATCCCGGTAAAGTTTGTGGGGAGACGCAATTAAGTTGAGGGAAGTCCTCGGTAAGAGGTCCTTGGTAGGTTTTTTTTGGGGGGGGTCCCTGTAAGGTGGGGGGCTCCTGGTAACTCTTTTTTTTTGGGGGGGGAAGACCCCAGTAAGCTGGGGGTCACCAGTAAGGTTTTTAAAGGGGGAGGCGTTGGTATGTGGGGGGAGGGGATCCCAGTATATGGAGGGAAGAGAGACCTCAGGAGTTTTTTTTGGGGGGGGAAGCCCCATTAAATTAGGGGGGGAGAGCCCATTAAGGTGGGGGGCAGGGGAGGAGAAAGCCCCTGGTGTGATGGGGGTGGGTGGGGGGAGTCCTGGGATGTTTTGGGATGGTGGGGGGGGGGGCTGGGCCTGCTGAGGGGGGAGCAAGGGGGGGGGGGTTGTTGTAGGGGCAGGTTGTCCCTGACCCCAAAATGTCCTGCTCATGGGGGGGTTGTGGGGAAAATGGGGGTCGGGGGGGGGGGTCAGTAACAGGGAGGGTATCAGGGGAGCTGGAGTGGAGGGGGGCTGTAAGGGGCTGGTTTGTAGGGGGATAGGTTTGGGGGGAAAAGAGGTGATTTTGTAGGGTTAATGATGGGGGGGGGGATTATTGGGGCAAGGTACCCCGGGGGGGTGGGCACAGGGAGCAGGCAGGCTGTGGGGTTGATTTGGGGGGGGGGGGGGGACACGTGGGGGTTCTGGGGACAAGGCAGGCTGGGGGTGTCAGTGGGGGGATAATGGGGTTAGTGGGGAGGGGGCAGAGTTAGTTTGGGGGGGGGGCATGGCAGAAAGGAAGACCGTGGGGGTTAGGTTGGGGGGGGTACAGGGGGGTGACAGGCCATAGGGTTCTTTTTGGGGGGGGGAGGCAGGCTGTGAGGTTAGTTTGGGGGGGGCTACAGGGGGACAGCAGGTCGTGGAGGTTGATTTGGGGGGGGAGGTTGGTTTTTGGGGGGAGTACAGGGGGGTGGCAGGCTGTGGGGGTCATTTTTTGGGGGTGTTATGGGGGCCAGCAGGCCGTGGGGGTTGTTTCTGGGGGGGGGAATTTCCTTTGGGGGGGGTACAGGGGGGCAGCAGGCCATGGGGTTACGGGACGGGGGGGGGCACAGATTAAAGGCTTTTGGGAAGGTGGCCCCCCAACAACCAGAACCCCCTGGTGGGGAGCTCGTCCCCCTCTGGGCCCCACCAAAACATGGGGGGGGTTCCCAGCCCCGGGCCCCCCCTCAGGGCAGCGGGGCTGGGGCTGGGCGTGGGAGGGAGCGGCGGCGTCAGGCCCCAGGGGGATGCGGGGCGCGGCGGGGGGGGGGGCCGTGGGGCCGGTTTGGGGCTGGCCGGGGACAGGTCGGGGCGGCTGCCACCACCCTCCCCTAATGAGGGACCGGGCTGGGGGGGGGGGACGGGGGGGACCCTTCCAAAACAGCAGCACGGCCCCACGTAGCCCCAAATGCCCCCCCACCCTTCGTGAGACCCCGGTGGTGGAGGAAAGGAGCCGTTCCTCCCCTTATTTCTGAGCCCAAAAAGGCAGGAATTGAGCCCAAAAGCCGCAGCTGGGTGTGGGAGCGGCGCCGCGGGGCTGGGCCGTGGCGCGGGGAGCGGCGCTGGCACGCGCTCGGCGGAGCAGGAAGAACTGGCCCGGCCGTCCCGGGGGCCCCCGACAGGAAAAAAAAAAAAAAAACCCTTCAGCTTCTCTTCCTTCCCCTCCCCAGGGCTGAAAGGCGGCGCCCCCGCCTCGGGGGCGGGGGGGGGCAACGGCCCCACCTTCACCTACACCTTCCGCGGCGACCCCCACGCCATGTTCGCCGAATTCTTCGACGGCCGCAACCCCTTCGACACCTTCTTCGTGCAGCGCAACGGCGACGAGGAGATGGACGTGGACGACGCCTTCACCACCTTCCACATGGGGGGCTTCGGCAACATCAGCTTCCCCCGCGGCCGGGGGGCGGGCGGCCAGGAAGGGGCCGGGGGGTGCCGTAAGCAGGACCCCCCCGTCCTCTACGAGCTGAAGGTGTCCCTGGAGGAGATCTACTCCGGCTGCACCAAGAAGATGAAGATCTCCCACAAGCGCCTCAACCCCGACGGCAAGACGGTGCGCACCGAGGACAAGATCCTCACCATCGAGGTGAAGCGCGGCTGGAAGGAGGGCACCAAAATCACCTTCCCCAAGGAGGGCGACCAGACCCCCACCAACATCCCCGCCGACATCGTCTTTGTTGTAAAAGACAAGCCCCACGCCGTCTTCCGCCGCGAGGGCTCCGACATCATCTACCCGGCCAAAATCAGCCTCCGCGAGGTGAGCAACCTGCGAATCCTTATTTTTTTTTATTTTGGAGGGGGCTCGGGGAGTGGGTTTTGAGGTTTTGGGGCGGTTTTTGAGCTTTTTTTTTCCTCCCTCGAAACCAAATCCTTATTATTATTTTTTTTTTATTTTGGAGGGGGCTCGGGGAGCGGGTTTTGAGGTTTTGGGGGCGGTTTTTGAGCTTTTTTTTTGCTCCCTCGAAACCAAATCCTTATTATTATTTTTTTTTATTTTGGAGGGGGCTCGGGGAGTGGGTTTTGAGGTTTGGGGGCGGTTTTTGAGCTTTTTTTTTCCTCCCTCGAAACCAAATCCTTATTATTATTTTTTTTTATTTTGGAGGGGGCTCGGGGAGCGGGTTTTGAGGTTTTGGGGGCGGTTTTTGAGCTTTTTTTTTCCTCCCTCGAAACCAAATCCTTATTATTATTTTTTTTTTTTTTTTGGAGGGGGCTCGGGGAGCGGGTTTTGAGGTTTTGGGGGCGGTTTTTGAGCTTTTTTTTTTTTTTTCCTCCCTCGAAACCAGGCGCTGTGCGGGTGCACGGTGAACACGCCGACGCTGGACGGCCGCACCATCCCCATGGTCTTCAAGGACGTGCTGAAGCCCGGCGTCAAGCGGCGCATCCCCGGCGAGGGGCTCCCCTACCCCAAAACCCCCGAGCAGCGCGGGGACCTCATCATCGAGTTCGAGGTCCGCTTCCCCGACAGGATCCCCCCCTCCTCGAAGCCCATCCTGGAGCAGATCCTGCCCGTCTAGCGCCCGCCGCGTGGACTCGGGGGGGGGGTGCTTTTGGGGTGGTTTTCTTCTTTTCTCAAAGTTTCGGGGGGGTTCTGCCCTTGTTTTTTGGAGTTTGGGGTTCCCCCGGCGGAGAGGGGGTGCCGGGGGGCACCGCCTGGCTGCGGGGGGGGCGGTTGGTCCCCCAAAAAGAGCCCCCGGGGTGGCCAGGAGCTCGCCGGGGGCTCCCCATGACCACCTCAGGGGGGTTGGGGACCTCCTCGGGGGCTCCCCCCGCCCCGTGGGGGTGACAAGGACCTCGCCGTGACTTCATCTCCATCATCTTCGTCTTCTGGGACCACATCCTGGCCCCCTCCCCATCATTTTGGGGGGGGGCAGGGACCACGCCGTGACTTCATCTCCATCATCTCCACCTCTGGGACCACGTCCTGGCCCCCTCCCCGTCATTTTGGGGTGACGAGGACCTTGCTGTGGTGTCACCCTGTGCCACAACCGCGTCACATCCTCACCACGACCACCTCCGGGAGCCGGGGGCCTCCTCGTGTCCCCCTCCCCACCCCCATTTGGGGCCAGGGACCGCGCTGTGATGCCCTCCCCACCCCCTCCACCTTCTGGGACCACTTCCTGGCCCCCTCCCCATCATTTTGGGGTAATGGGGACCACGCCGTGTCCCCCTCCCCACCCCCCGAGGGTGCCAGGAACCCCCCCCCGTGTCCTCACCACGTGCTGGGACCTCCTTGTGTCCCCTCCCCACCCCTGGGGGGGGGGGACAGGGACCACGGGGTCACCTCCCTGAGGCCACCAGGGGTGACGGGGACCCCACTGGGACCCCCTGAATACCACCTGGGGGGGGGGACAGGACCCCTGCCCACCCTCATCTCCCCGGGTGCTCGCTGGGTGCAGCCCCCCCCCCCCTAATTTTGGGCCCCCCACCATGGGGTGCTGCGGAGGCCGGGCTGGGCCTCGCCCCTCTTATCCTTTGGGATAAAAACGCCCGGAAAAGGGTCTGTTCCTGCAACAGGAGCGCGCGCTGTACAGAATTTGTATAAAGCCTTGTAAAGTTCACGGGTAATCAGGAAAAATTCGTTAAGAGCGTCGTTGTGTCTGGGGGGGGGTCCCCGAAATGTCATCCCTGGGGGGTTGGGATTTGGGGGGGTCCCCAAAATGTCCTTCCCTGGGCTGTTGGGTTTTGGGGGGGTCCCCAAAAATGTCTTCTCCTGAGGGGTTGGGATTTGGGGAGGGTGCCCCCAAAATGTCCTTTCTGGGGGGGGTCTCTGAAATATTTTCTCCTGGGGGGTTGGGATTTGGGGGGGGTCCCCAAAAATGTCTTCTCCAGGGGGGCTGGGTTTTGGGGAGGGGGTGTCTCCAAACTGTACCCTCTGGGGGATGGGGGATTTTGGGGGGGAGGTCCCTGAAGTGTCCTCTCCTGGGGGGGGGGAATATTTTGGGGGATACTGAAATTTCCCCTGAGGGAGGGGCTGGGATTTGGGGGGGCGTCCTGGAATTTCCCCTCCAGGGGGGGCTGAGCTTTGGGGGAGGTCCCCGAAATGTCCTGGGGGGGCTGGGATTTAGGGGGGGGGGTCCCGAAATGTCCTCTCCAGGCATTTGGGATGTGGGGGGGTCCCCAAAATATCCCCTGGGGGGGGCCTCCCCCCTCCCCCCCCCCCCGCTGCCGTTTGGTGGCCACCTCCTCTCCTCCCTCCCCGCCCCGCGCGGGGCATGCCGGGACTTGTAGTCCGCCCCCACCCACTCCCCCCCCGCCCCGCGCTTGGTACCGCCGCCCGCGGGCGGGGCCGGGCGGGGCGGGGCGCGACCATTCCCGAGAAGCGGGGGGGAGGGGGGTGGGTGGGGAACCCTCCTCAGCTTTCCCCCCCGCCGCTCTCCCATTGGCCGGCCGAGCTGGGGCGCGGCGCTGATTGGGCGCGAGAGGCGGCGGGCCCCGCCCCCAGCCCTCCCCTCCCTTCCGGCGGGGCCTGGGCCCGGCAGCGCCCGGCTGGAGTTGGAGGAGCGGTGAGGGGGGGGCGGCACCGGGCGGGGGGGGGGGAACCGGGGCCGGGGGGGCCTGGACCGGGCCGGGGGGGGCGGCGGGACCCGGCCCGGGGCTGTTTGCGGGGGGGTCCCGGCCCCCCCCCCCCCCGCCGGTACCCGGCATTGGGGGGGGCCCTGAGGTGGGGGGGGGCTGGGGGGGGGATCCGGGCCTGGGGCTGCACGGGGGGGGCCTGGGGTGTTCCCCCCCCCCCCGTTGCCTCGGTTTGGGGGGGCTGGGAGGGTCCCTGGGGGGGGTTGGGGGGGGTCAGAGGGACCGTGGGGGGGGTCGCTGAGGGGTCGGGGGGTCCCTGGGGGGGGCTGGGGGGGGCTGAAGGGTCGTGGGGGGGCCTTGGAGGGGGGTGAGGGGGTGGGGGGGGACTTTGAGGGGTCGGGGGGGGAGGTTTGGGGGTGGTCTGGGGGGGTTGTGGGGGGTCTCAGGGATTTTGGGAGGCTGGGGGGGGGCTGAGGGGTCTGGGGGGGGTCCCATGGCAATGGAGGGGGTTTGGGGGGGTTTCAGGGGTCTGGGGATGTCCCTGGGGGGGGAGTGTGAGGGGTCTGGCGGGGTCCCAGGGAGGGTCTGGAGGGGTCTTTGGTGGGGGGGGGGGGGGTTCTGTGTGTCCCCCCCCCCAGCCCCGTTTCTCATTTCCCCCCTCCTTTGCAGCCCCGCCGCCAGCAGCCTCCGGGAGGGGGCGACCCCGGAGCTCCCCCCCCCCTCCCCCATCACCCACCAACCCCCCGGCGACCCCACGACCCCCCCCCCACCCCCCCACCCCCAAATGCCGCTGGGCCTGGGCCGCCGCAAGAAGCCCCCCCCGCTGGTGGAGAACGAGGAGGCGGCGGGGGGCCGGGGGGGGATCCCGGCGGAAACCCACGGCGGGGGGGGAGAAGGAGGAGGAGGAGGAGGAGGAGGGGGAGGAGGGGGAGGGGGCGGGGGGGGGTTGTTGGGGGTGACCCCCCCGGGGCTGCCGCCGCCCCCCCCGGCCCTGCGGCCCCGCCTGGTGTTCCACACGCAGCTGGCGCACGGCAGCCCCACCGGCCGCATCGAGGGCTTCAGCAACGTGCGAGAGCTCTACGGCAAGATCGCCGAGGCCTTCCGCATCCCCCCCGGAGAGGTGGGGGGCCGGGGGGGGCACCCATGGGTGCTGCCGGGGGTGTTGGGGATGAGGGCATCCCTGGGTGCTGCTGCGGGGCAGTGGGGTTGGGGGGTTGTCGGGGATAGGGGCACCCCTGGGTGCTGCAGGGAAGAGAGACGGTGGGGGTTGTCGGGGACAAGGGCACCCATGGGTGCTGGGGGGTGTTGGGTATGAGGGCACCCCTGGGTGCTGCAGGGAAGAGAGACGGTGGGGGTTGTCGGGGACAAGGGCACCCATGGGTGCTGGGGGGTGTTGGGTATGAGGGCACCCCTGGGTGCTGCAGGGAAGAGAGACGGTGGGGGTTGTCAGGGACAAGGGCACCCATGGGTGCTGCCGGGGGTGTTGGGTATGAGGGCACCCCTGGGTGCTGCAGGGCAGTGGGGTTGGGGGGTTGTCGGGGACAGGGGCATCCTTGGGTGCTGAGGGGTTGGGGGAGGTGTTGGGGATGAGGGCACCCTTGGGTGCTGAGGGGTTGGGGGGCGGTTGTCAGGGATGAGGGCACCTTTGGGTGCTGCGGGGCAGTGGGGTTGGGGGGTTGTCGGGGACAGGGGCACCCATGGGTGCTGCTGGGGGTGTTGAGGATGAGGGCACTCCTGGGTGCTGCTGCGGGGCAGTGGGGTTGGGGGGTTGTCGGGGACAGGGGCACCCATGGGTGCTGACGGGGGTGTTGGGGATGAGGGCATCCCTGGGTGCTGTGGGGCAGTGGGGTTGGGGGGTTGTCGGGGATAGGGGCACCCCTGGGTGCTGCAGGGAAGAGAGACGGTGGGGGTTGTCGGGGACAAGGGCACCCATGGGTGCTTCCGGGGGGTGTTGAGGATGAGGACAGCCCTGGGTGCTGTGGGGCAGTGGGGTTGGGGGGTTGTCGGGGACAGGGGCATCCTTGGGTGCTGAGGGGTTGGGGGAGGTGTTGGGGATGAGGGCACCCTTGGGTGCTGAGGGGTTGGGGGGCGGTTGTCAGGGATGAGGGCACCTTTGGGTGCTGCGGGGCAGTGGGGTTGGGGGGTTGTCGGGGACAGGGGCACCCATGGGTGCTGCCGGGGGGTGTTGAGGATGAGGGCACTCCTGGGTGCTGCTGCGGGGCAGTGGGGTTGGGGGGTTGTCGGGGACAGGGGCACCCATGGGTGCTGACGGGGGTGTTGGGGATGAGGGCACTCCTGGGTGCTGCAGGGCAGTGGGGTTGGGGGGTTGTCGGGGATAGGGGCACCCCTGGGTGCTGCAAGGCAGAGAGATTGGGGGGGTTCTTGGGGACAAGGGCACCCATGGGTGCTGCCGGGGGGGGTGTTGAGGATGAGGGCATCCCTGGGTGCTGCGGGGCAGTGGGGTTGGGGGGTTGTTGGGGACAGGGGCATCCTTGGGTGCTGAGGGGTTGGGGGAGGTGTTGGTGATGAGGGCACCCTTGGGTGCTGCGGGGGTTGGGGGGCGGTTGTCAGGGATGAGGGCACCCCTGGGTGCTGCAGGGAAGAGAGACGGTGGGGGTTGTCGGGGACAAGGGCACCCATGGGTGCTGCCGGGGGTGTTGGGGATGAGGACAGCCCTGGGTGCTGCGGGGCAGTGGGGTTGGGGGGTTGTCGGGGACGGGGGCATCCTTGGGTGCTGAGGGGTTGGGGGAGGTGTTGGGGATGAGGGCACCCTTGGGTGCTGCGGGGGTGGGGGGTGTCAGGGATGAGGGCACCCCTGGGTGCTGCAGGGCAGAGACATTGGGGGGGTTGTCAGGGACAAGGGTACCCATGGGTGCTGAGGGGCAGTGGGGTTGGGGGATTGTCGGGGATAGGGGCACCCCTGGGTGCTGCAGGGAAGAGAGACAGTGGGGGTTGTCGGGGACAAGGGCACCCATGGGTGCTGCCGGGGGTGTTGGGGATGAGGGCATCCCTGGGTGCTGCTGCGGGGCAGTGGGGTTGGGGGGTTGTCGGGGACAGGGGCATCCTTGGGTGCTGAGGGGTTGGGGGAGGTGTTGGGGATGAGGGCACCCTTGGGTGCTGAGGGGTTGGGGGGCGGTTGTCAGGAATGAGGGCACCCCTGGGTGCTGCAGGGCAGTGGGGTTGGGGGGGTTGTTGGGGACAAGGGCACCCATGGGTGCTGCATGGGGGGTGTGGGGGTGTTGGGGATGAGGGTACCCCTGGGGGCTGGGGATGAGGGCACCCCTGGGTGCTGGGGGGTGTTGGGGATGAAGGCACCCCTGGGTGCTGCAGGGCAGAGAGATTGGGGGGCTTGTTGGGGACAAGGTCTGTGGGTGTATGTGGGGGTCTGTGGGCGTGTGTGGGAGGGTGTGTGGGTTTGGGGGGGGGGTGCGGGGGGGTGACGGTGGTGCCGCCCCCCCCCAGGTGATGTTCTGCACGCTGAACACGCACAAGGTGGACATGGAGAAGCTGCTGGGGGGGCAGATCGGGCTGGAGGACTTCATCTTCGCGCACACCAAGGGGCAGCGCAAGGAGGTCGAGGTGCTCAAGTCCGAGGAGGCGCTGGGGCTCACCATCACCGACAACGGCGCCGGATACGCCTTCATCAAGGTCGGGACCCCCCCCCGAGGGGACAAGACCCCCCCCCGAGGGGACAAGACCCCCCCCCGAGGGGACGGGACCCACCCCGAGGGGACGGGATCCCCCCGGGGCACCTCCGTGGGGACAGGATCCCCCTAAGCCACACGGGGATGGGGCTGAAGGGGGTGTGGGGATGCCCCCGAGGGTCTCGGGGGGGGATTCTGAGTGGGGAGACCCCCCCCGAGGGGACAAGACCCCCCCCCGAGGGGACAAGACCCCCCCCCGAGGGGACGGGATCCCCCCGGGGCACCTCTGTGGGGTCAGGATCCCCCTAAGCCACACAGGGATGGGGCTGAGGGGGGTGTGGGGCTGGCCCCGAGGGTCTCGGGGGGGGATTCTGAGTGGGGAGACCCCCCCCGAGGGGACAAGACCCCCCCCCCGAGGGGACGGGATCCCCCCAGGGCACCTCCGTGGGGACAGGATCCCCCTAAGCCACACAGGGATGGGGCTGAGGGGGGTGAGGGGCTGGCCCCGAGGGTCTCGGGGGGGTGTTTTTGGGTGGGGGGCCCCCCTGCAAAGATGGGGACCCCCCCGGGACCCCTCCCCCGAGGGGACAGGAACCCCCCCCCCAGGGGATGGGACCCCCCGGGATCCCCCAACAGGGACAGGATCCCCCCATGCCACACGGGGATGGGGCTGAGGGGGGTGTGGGGATGGCCCCGAGGGTCTCGGGGGGGGATTCTGAGTGGGGAGACCCCCCCCGAGGGGACAAGACCCCCCCCCCCCGAGGGGACGGGATCCCCCCGGGGCACCTCCGTGGGGACAGGATCCTCCTAAGCCACACGGGGATGGGGCTGAGGGGGGTGTGAGGATGGCCCCGAGGGTCTCGGGGGGGGTGTTTTTGGGTACGGGGACCCCCCCAGGACCCCCCCCGTGAAGATGGGAACCCCCATGGGGATGAGACCCCCCCCCCCCGAGGGGACAGGACCCCCCTGGGATCCCCCAATGGGGACAGGATCCCCCTAAGCCACACGGGGATGGGACTGAAGGGGGGTGTGGGGATGGCCCCGAGGGTCTCGGGGGGGGGGTTCTGAGTGGGGGGACCCCCCCGCAAAGATGGGGACCCCCCCCCCGGGACCCCCCCATTGGGACAGGACCCCCATCCCGAGGGGACAGGACCCCCCCTTGGGGGGGTGGGGTAGGGGGCACTGGGGACAGCCCTGAGTGTCAGGGGGGGGCACGGGGGTGTCCCTTGGTGCTGTGGGGGGACTTGGGGACCCCAAAATCCCCCTGGGGCCGTGTTGGGACTCAAGGGGACCCCAAACCCCAGCTTGGGTCACACAGGGGGACCCCAAAAGCCCCCTCAGGACCCCAAAACCCCCCCCTCAGGACACACGGGGGGACCCCAAAACCCCCCTCGGGCCCTGTCAGGGCACATGTGGGGACCCCAAAACCCCTCAGGACCCATCTGGACACAAGGGGGGACCCCAAAGCCCCACGCGGGACCCCAAAACCCCCCTTGGACCACACGGGGGGACCCCAAAAGCCCCCTTCGGCCCCATCTGGGCCCATGGGGGGACCCCAAAACCTCTCTTGGGATCCCAAACCCCCCCTTGGGCCACACGGGGGGACCCCAAAAGCCCCCTTGGGACCCCAAAAGCCCTCTTAGGACACATGGGGGGGATCCCAAAAGCCCACTTGGTACCCCAAGACCCCCCCTTGGGCCCCACGGGGGGATCCCAAAAGCCCCCTCAGGACCCCAAGGTCCCCCCAGGACACACGAGGGGACCCCAAAAGCCCCCTCGGGACCCCAAAAACCTCCTCAGGACACATGAGGGAACCCCAAAAGCCCTCTTGGGACCCCAAAAACCTCTTGGGCCACACGGGGGGACTCCCAAAAGCCCCCTGGGGACCCCAAAACCCCCCTCGGGTCACAAGAGAGGACCCCAAAAGCCCCCTTGGGACCCCACAACCCCCCTCAGGACACATGAGGGGACCCCAAACCCCCCTTGGGCCACACGGGGGGACCCCAAAACCCTCTCAGACCCCCCTCTGGACGCACAGGGTCACCCCAAAACCCCTTCGAGCTCCACATGGGGGGTTGCGGGGCCAGCCCCCGGTGTCTGGGGGGGGTCTCAGCCGATTTCTCTCCCCCCCCCCAGCGCATCAAGGAGGGCAGCGTGATCGACCGCATCCCGGTGATCGGGGTCGGGGACATGATCGAGGCCATCGACGGGCGCAGCCTGGTGGGCGCGCGGCACTTCGAGGTGGCCAAGCTGCTGAAGGAGCTCCCCAAGGGGCGCCCCTTCGCCCTGCGCCTCACCGAGCCCCGAAAAGCCTTCGGTGAGCCCTTCACTGGGAGCACTGGGAGCACTGGGAGCCCCGCCACGCAGGGCGGAAGGGGGCCCTGCCCCGTGGGTTTGGGGTGAGGGGGCGGGGATGGGGCTGAGCTGAAGGTGGAGGGGGGCTGTAGCGCCCAGGGGACCCCAAAACTCAGGTAGGGGATTACAGGGGGTTATACAGCACCCAGAGGACCCCAAAACTCAAAGGGGTCTTGTAGAGGGCTCTGTAGCACCCAGAGGATCCCAAAACCCCAGAGGGTGGCTTTTAGAGGGTTACATAGCACCCAGGGGACCCCAAAACTTAAAGGGAGTCTTGTAGAGGGCTCCGTAACCCCCAAGGGACCCCAAAACCTAACGGTGGTCTTATGGAGAGCTTCATGATACCCAGGGGACCCCAAAACTCATGTAGGGGCTTACAGAGGGTTATACAGCACCCAGGGGACCCCAAAACTCCAAGGGGTCTTGTAGAGGGCTCTGTAGCACCCAGAGGATCCCAAAACCCCAGAGGGGGGCTTTTAGAGGGTTACGTAACACCCAGGGGACCCCAAAACTCAGGTAGGGGGCTTATAGAGGGTTAGATAGCACCCAGGGGACCCCAAAACCTAAGGGTGGTCTTATGGAGGGCTTGGTAGCACCCAGAGGATCCCAAAATCCAAGAGGGGGGGGCTTTTAGAGGGTTAAATAGCACCCAGGGGACCCCAAAACTCAGGGGGGGGGGTCTTATAAAGGGTTACATAGCACCCAGGGAACCCCAAAACTCAAAGAGGAGCTTACAGAGGGTTACGTAGCCCCCAAGGGACCCCAAAGCCATGAGGGGGGAACCCCAAAACCCTAAGGGGGGGTCTTATAGAGGATTACACGGCACCCAGGGGACCCCAAAACCCTAAGGGGGGACCCCAAAACCCTAAGGGGGGCCAACGAAGGGACCCCACAAACCCGTCAGGAGCCGATTGGGGCAGGTTGTGGCACCCCAAAACCCAAACTGCCAGGGGTCCTCTAACTCGGGGTGTCACGGGGGACCCCCAAATCCTAACGAGGGGCACCCCGACCTTTTGGGGCCCCCCCTTTTTTTCCTCTCCCCCTCCCGTTTCAGACATGATCAGCCAGCGAGCGTCGGGGGGCAGAGGCGGCGGCACCCAGCTGGGCACCGGCCGGGGCACCCTGCGGCTGCGTGCACGGGGTCCCGCCACCGTGGAGGAGCAGGTGGGCCACTCTAGGGTGCTTTTTTGGGGTGGGGGGAACCCACAGCACCCCAATAATTCCCCCTGTTCCCCCCCACCCCCCTTCCCACGCAGCCCTCAGCCTTCGAGGAGCGAGCCATCGCCAAGGTGGACGACCTGCTGGAGAGCTACATGGGCATCCGCGACACCGAGCTGGGTGAGCCGGCACCCAAGGGTGCTGGGGGGGGGCAAGGGGGGCACCCAGGGGTGTGCCCGCACCTGGGGGTGCCTGGGGGGGCCACACAGAGGTGCTGGGGGGGCACCCGGGGGTGATGAGGGGCAGCCAGGGGTGATGAGGGGGGCACCAAGGATACGGGGCCGCACATGGGGCGCTCCCCCTTGGGCTGGGCCGTCCTGGGTGTCCCATGGGTGCCCCCGGGGGGGGCCCTTGGGTGCCCTGGGGGTGTCCCTCGGGTGTCCCCTGACCGTCCCCGCGTCCCCGCAGCCGCCACCATGGTGGAGCTGGGCCGGGACGCCCGCGACCCCGACGCGTTGGCGCAGGCGCTGGACTCGCAGCTCGGCGACTTCGCCTTCCCCGACGAGTTCGTCTTCGACGTCTGGGGGGCCATCGGCGACGCCAAGGTGGGGCGCTGCTGAGGGGGGGCTCCCCCCCCCCAAAAAAAAAACAAACACAACACAACACCCACCGGAACCTTGGAACTGCGCCACCCCCGCTCTGCTCCCCCCACTTCTCTTCTCTGGGACCCTCCCGAAGGACCTGGGTGCCCCCACCCCAATTCCCAACCTGCCCCCCCCACACTTTTTAACCAGGATCCCCCCCCCCCCCATGCACACATCTGGAATCTTCACTACACGCTGGGACCCCCCCTGCTGGACCTGGGTGCCCCCCCCTCAATAATATCCCCCCCACTGCTCCACCATGGGCTTGAGGACCCCCCCCCAAATAGGTTTGGGCCCCCCCAGTCCTGAATAGCGACCCCCCCCCCCAATAGCCTGGGACCTTCACATGGGGCTCAGGTGCCCCCACTTTCAATGGGACCTCCCCCAGGTAGCCTGGGACCCCCCCTCAAGTAGCCTGGGACCCCCCCAAGTGGCCTTGAACCCCCCCCCCAAATGGTCTGGGACCCCCCCAGGAGCCTGGAACCCCCCCCAAGCTGTCCAGGGATGTAAAACACTACCCCCCCCCCTCCTTAACCACTACAGGGGGATTTTCCAGCCCCCCCCCCATCTCGGGGGGCATCCCTCAGTGGTGCCCCCCCCCATGACACTGGTGTGCCCCCCCCCCCAGGGTGAGCAATGAGGGTCCAGCCTCACCCCCCCCTCCCCCCCAGAAGGGTTTTTATTTGGGGGGGGGGGGCTGCAGACCGGAGCCACCCTGTGCCCCCCCCCCAATCAGGGTCTGTCCGTTCTGGTGCCAATCTGAGCCTGTCACACACTGTCCCCCCCCCCCAAAAAGCGCTGTCCCCCCCTCACCATGCTGTCCCCCCACCAAAGCGCTGTGTCCCCCCCAGGACACCCGGGTCTGTCCGTGCCCCCCCCCATCGCACTGACTACCTCGGGGGGGGTGGGGGGGGCAGCACAACCCCCCCCCCTTGGTGGCTCTGTCCCCTGGAGGGGGCTGTGGGGGGGTGGGGGGGGCGCTCACTGTGTCCCCTGGAGCTTTGGGGGGGGTCACAGCCCCCCCCGGGGCCTATTTTTGTATTTTACATGTAAAGTGACTTTAACATAAAATAGGGAGAAATTGGGAGTGGTCGGTGCTTGTGGGTTTTTTTTTGGGGGGGGGGGGCGGGATGACGTTTTGGGGGGGGGAGCGTTTTGGGGATGATGGGGGACGTTTGGGGGGGCATGGGGATGTTTTGGGGGGGACATTGGGAGAGGGTTTGGGGGGGGCTCTGCTTGAGCCCGGCTGTGCTGGGGAGGGACCTGGGGGGTTCTTGGGGGAGGGGGAGGCAGGGGGAAGGGTCAGGGTTGGGGTCAGGGTCGTATTTGGGGTCAGGGTTGGGGTCAGGGTCATCCAGGTTTGGTTTGAAGCTGGTTTTGGGGCGTAGGGCTCTGTTTATGGCTTCCTTTAGGGTCGGGGCAGGTTTAGGGTTAGCGACGGGGTTGGGAATGGGGTTAGGGTTATTGGGGGGTTATTTTGGGGTTTGGTGTTTTCCGGGCTGGGTGCTGGGGTTGGTTCGGGGGCCCCTTATGCTTTAGGTTTGGGTTAGGACCGGCTTCTGGCTCCGGGTTCTCTCTCTTTGGGGTAGGGCTGGCTTTCGGGCGCGGTTTGGGAACGGGGATGGGGCTCGGGTTGGCTTTTGGGGCCGGTCTCCTTCCCTCACCGTTCCCAATGCTTTTCCCGGGGCCGGAGTTGGGCTTTTGGGGTTGAAACGGGCTCTGATGGGAGCTCGAAGCTTTGAGCAGCGGGACTGCCAGGCGAATTGTCCCAAACCGCCGTGAATTCAGGCCGAGTTTCTGGAAAATCTCAAAATAATAATAATAATAAAAAAAAAAGAAGTGGTGGGGAAGAGGGGAGAGCTCGTTCTTTTCCCAAATCCCCGGATTTCGACATCGAGCCGCCCCCTGCCCTGGGCAGCACCTCTGGAGGAGCTCTGCTTCTGTCATTTCCATGAGAAAAATAGCAATCAGCCTAAATACACAATTTTGCAGAAGTCTCAGACTCCGTCGGTCCCTTGGGGGAATCCGGCGGGCGACGCCAAGGTCCCAATTGGATCGAGGGGGCTGCGGGGAGGGCGGGGAGGGGGAACCCTCGGCCATTTGAGCCCAGGCTGCGGAAGGAGCGGGGAAGGGCCGAGTGCTGGAGGCCCTGAGTAATCCGGGGGTGGCAGCGACCTCGAAGAAAGAAGATATTTGGAGCAGAAACAGGGCCAGGATTTAGGGGCAGCACAAGATCGGATGTTTAGGCGGGGGAGAGAGCGTCAAAATAAGGCTGGAAGCGAGTTTGGGAGAAGGGCTTTTGGTGAGCAGGGAGCTTTTGGGGGAACTCGGGCACTGGCAAACCCCTGAATTACAAAATTACAGAATCCCAGAATAATTAGGTTTGGAAAAGCCCCCCGGGATCCTCTGGTCCTACCACCAATGTCACCACTAAACCACGTCCCCAGGCACCGCGGCCAAGCTGCATTTTTAAGCAGCGCCCAGCGGGGCCGGGAAGACATCGGCAAAGCCAGGGAGATGGGAGAAAAAAAAAAAAAGTGAGGCTGGGGAGAGGGGAGGATCGGTGGGGAGGTGGCAAAGCTCCCGGAGGGACAACTGCATTTGGGGTGGCCGCCGGTGGGACCCGTTAAGAGTTTCAGAAACCTCCGAGTTTGCTTCTGACTTTGACCTCCTGAGAGTTCTCTTTGGCTCCCTCTCGGCATCTGCACAAATGTACACGTTAAAACAGAAGTCCTAATTAGCCATGACGCTGGCCATAATTGTCTTCAAGTCTTGCGTGGCCGAGCGGGGAAATACTGGGTGGAATGAATAAGGGAAGACTGCAGTGGCTGGCTAAGGAGAAATGGATCTCTGCCTTTTTCAGGTTTCTTTATTTTTCATCTTAAAGAGTCAGCAATGCCAATAGTCCCTGATATCGATCCAGAAGGTATCCTACTGGAGTCTGCAGACAAGGAAGAGGGGAAAGGGAATGGAAAAGGAAAAGGAAAAGGAAAAGGAAAAGGAAAAGGAAAAGGAAAAGGAAAAGGAGGTTCCTCGCCATCAGAAAATGGATGGCCACTGAACCCCCTTTTCTCTTACCAGCCACCCAGGATTCAGATCTCAAATCTTTCTACTTTCTACTGTGGTCTGTAGCTGGGTGTTACAGCTCCTTTGCCTCATTTTTCCCCCCCCCTCCCTTTTTTTTTTTTTTTTATTTTTGACATTTTGCCACATGTATCCAGCCCCCACTGTGACAAAAAAGCAATTTTTGTGTCAGGCCCAGCACCCCCCTAAGCACTCACTGCATGGCATTGTGCATACTAATCCTCGCTCTGCCCCAATTTTTTAATCCCCGGGGGATTGGTGACGACGTTAAACAGCACTGGCCCAAGTGTTGATCGCTGACGGATAAGCTAGCACCAAAATAATCACGGGACGTGGTGCTGCTGATCGCATTTGTGCCTGAGGGTGCCGGCAATTTCCCACACACTCTATCTACCTATCTACCTATCTACCTATCTACCTATCTACCTATCTATCTATCTATCTATCTAATCTATTTAATCTATTTATATTTATCTTAATACCCTCTATCCATCCCTGTCTCACTGATTTGCTGAGAAATAAACCATGGGAGGTGGTGGCAGATGTCTTGCTATGGTCAAGGTTCACAACATCCCGCACCCCTTTGTGCACATTGTGTCACAGCAGGTCGTTAGGAGTTCCCTTCCTTCATCTAATTAGATCATCTAATTGTTGGAATTAGATGATATTCGAGGTCTCTCATAACCCAAACCATGATCTTATGATTCTAGAGCCCCCTGCCAAGGGCAGGGACACCTTCCCCTAGGCCAGGCTGCCCCCAGCCCCATCCAACTTGGCCTTGGGCTCCTCTGGGCAACACCCCAGTGCCTCAGCACCCTCATAAGAAATTATTTCTCCCTGAAATCTAATCTAAATCTGCCCTGTTTTGGTTTAAATCCCTTATTCCTTGTCCTACCACTACTCTCCCTGACAGAGTCCCTCTCCAGCCTTCCCGTGGCCCCCCTTGAGGAGAAGGCCGCCATCAGGCGCCCCCGGTATCTCCTCCAGAATTCACCGATCCCGTCCCAATTCAGCACGTGTCTTTAGTTCCTGCATCCACCTTCATGCTTGTCTGGAAGATGGGAACAACATCTCCGTTTTGCAGACTCGAGGAACCTCCTCGGTCGCTGGCCTTTCTACCATGACCGAGGGCGCTGAGGGGCTGCAGGCCTCGATGGCCTCCGCAGCCTCACCCGGGACTTCCACCCACCCCAGTCCCTGCCTGTGGGTCCCGTTTAATCTCGCTTTGGGGCTTCCAGAACTCGACGGGTGTATTTTGTAGAGGAGCTGGTTTCTAGCCGTGGCCACGCTCATGGCTCCTGCCCGCAGGCTGACTTCCCAGCCTTGGCCATCGTGGGGCCTGGTGTGGGCCTAAAGATTGACGTTTTGGGCCCAGACCTGCCTGCTGACCTGGGCTGTTGGTTGAGCCTGGCTTCTGTCCCCAGTTCTGCCCTGCTCACCTCACTCGGGCACCGTGGGGCTTGCTCTTGGCCAGGGAGGCTACTGTGCTGTCGGCCGCTTTGCCCCCCTTGGCTCCCATCCCTTGGGGAGGAGACAGCCCTCCTCACTCCCTCACAGCTTACACAGCAAGGGGAGACGTGTCATGTTGTCATTCTGGCTTTTATTTTGTTTTACTAAACCTCCAGTGGTCTCCTTTGCAGTCTGTGATTATAACCCCGTAACAGATTTGAATGGGATTGAAGCCGGCACTCTGGAAAATCCCCCTGCCTTTGGCTTGTCGCACAGCTCTGACCAGAACTGTGAGAGAAACCGGAGCCTTGGCTCCTCGGTGTTGGGAAGGTGCTGCCAAAGCAGAAAATCGTGAATGCGTACATGGATGTGGAAGGTTAATCACCCCTCGTCGAGCACCAGCAACCTTTGCTGACAGCGCCTGCACCAGAGGTTGAACCCAAGTTGTCCTAGTCTGGCTTGAGAAGTTCTGCCTCACCTTCTGGAGGGGGGGCATGGGTGGTATTTGGATTTTCTATGCCTCTGTGGAGCACAAGTCCTATGAGGAGCGGCTGAGGGAACTGGGGTTGTTCAGTCTGGAGAAGGGGAGGCTCAGGGCAGAGCTCCTTGCTCTCTACAACTCCGTGAAAGGAAGCTGTGGGGAGCTGGGGAGTCGGTCTTCTCTCACAGGTAACCAGGGATAGGACCAGAGGGAATGGCCTCAAGTTGTGCCAGGGGACGTTCCAGTGGCAAATGAGGAGACATTTCTTCTCAGAAAGAGCAGTCAGGCGTTGGGACGGGTTGCCCAGGGAGGTGAAGGAGTCGCCGTCCCTGGGGGTGTTCAAGGAGAGGTTGGACGTGGTGCCTGGGGACATGGTTTAGTGGGTGACATTGGTGGTAGGGGGACAGTTGGACCTTGGATCTCGGAGGGCTTTTCCAACCCTAATAATTCCATGATCCTATAGGCACTGCCTAGGCACTGCCAGTCATATGGTAAGGGGGAAGCCTCTCCTAGACATTGCTTTGTTAAAAACAAAACAAAACAAAACAAAACAACAACAACAACAAAACAACAACAACAAAAATATGGCTGGATGTCCTGAGACTATCTGCAGTCACTGGGTGCCTTCTGCACTGCTCAGTGATGTTTCCTTCCTTCAGATCTCAAGGAAACACAAGGGGTTTTTTAATTTCTTTTTGAAGTGTTTGAGGATTCTGGCCAGAACAAGTGTATGGCTTTCACCTAGGGGCTGATGAAATGGAAAGAAAAACCCAAACTAAACTAAACCAAAAACAAACAACACAGCGAAACAACTTGCCAAACCCCAGTGGAGCACTGCATTTACCAGCTCCTCCTGGGAAAATGGCAGCTGCCTCCCTCGTTCGTGACAACACCCGTAATACCGTGGCAAAATGGGGCCAAGTGGGAATCTTGTGGAAAACCTGTTCTTCCATAAAATCCAGCAGATTTTACTCTGCTGTCAAATCAAAGCTCACGATGAGGAGACACTTCTGCTCCTCCAAGTACCGCTGCAGTGTCGCTCTGGAAAGTCCCTTGCAGCGGCTCTGCCTTGCAAAACAGCTCCATCTACTTGCAGCATCGTTTTATTATTCCTTTTATTTGTTTATTATCAACCTTCTTGTGACTGGGGGCTCCCAGGCCTCCAGAGGCCATCAAGAGAAAGGAGGGCGCTCACCATGGCCAGGACTGGCTGGAGGAGATGTGGGGAAAGGCAGAGCATGAAAGGAAGAAGAAAGCATTGGGCACACCCGAGAAACCAGTGAGGGAATGCACCAGCATCTTCTGACTCCTGGCAGAGGAAAGACCGGGGCACACCGCACCTCCCGGTGCCCCTCTGCACCTCGAAGCGATGCCCAAAGCTCTCCTAAGTCCTTAAGCCTTTTCAGAGAGACTTTTCAGCCTCTCGTGCTGCCCGAGCAGCCAGGAGGCTGCGGGTACACAAGAAGCTGTGAGGAGACACGGCAGAGCCAACCTGGCCAAAGGGATATCCCACGCCATGGGACGTCATTGTTATTATCCCTTCGTTTTCTGTCCTATTAAATGGTCTTTATCTCAACCCACAAGTTTTTAGCTTTGCATTTTTAGCACCTAAGCGTGACTCTGGGTTAAGCCACAAGCTTTTACCTCCGTTTTTTATCACCTAAGTGAGATACTTGGGTGATTCCGGCTCAAACCACCCCAGTTGCCAAGAGTATTCGCATCCTACATCCCAACGCAGTGCAGTCGCAGCCAGCAGTAAGAGAAGTCACCCTATCCCAGCCAAAGGGTAAGGCAGAGGACGGTGCTCGTGACATCTGGTTGTAATAAATGGCTCAGTCTTCAAAATAGGACTATAATCAAAGTTTACAATTTATTAAAGGAATAGAGGTAAGCAAACAGTGCTGGGTGCACCAGGAGTCTCTGCTCCACCAAGACGCACAGCAGTTACATCAAGCAGCTGATTTTTATGCTCCTAGGCTGATACATAGTCATTACTACTTCTAAAAAATACAGGGTTATTATAATTAGTTTCTGGAATCCAAACCCTCCTACTGGAGCATGCGTATCAGTCTCTGGGGGTCCCTCTGGGGGTCTCTCGTGCTGAAGGCTCAAAGTCTTCCTCCCTCTTGTCCTTCTCCTTTGTCCAACTTGGCTGTATGTCAGAGACTTGTGCAACATCCCCTGCAAGCTTTGTCTTCTAGTTGTTCTTCAGCTCTCCCCGTCTCCTTCATCTCCTGGCCAGATAGCAGAGACTTGCATAGTGTCCCATGCAATAGTCATAATAGTTAGCAGTTATTCTGAACCCCCCCCAGACATCAGAGACTTCAAGGAAAAGCCTAGAAATACGCTTCCCTTCAAGCTCGCTATTGACACGAATTGCCAAAACATTCCTTTGCAAGACACAAGAATTATATACATTAACCACTCTGTTTTTCTTAGACTTGTGCTTATACAAGGGTATGTAAGACAGAAGGTCACATTCATCATACCATGCGGCCCTAGCATTGTTCCATACTGACACGAATCAGATGAACGATGAACATATCTCACACGGTCAGTCTTCCGCTTTCTATTTTTCCTCCCCGTCATTTCCGAGAACAGGAAGAGAAGGGTTGGACCAAGGCAGGGGGCATAAGGCAGCACCCAAGGTGTTTCAGAGCTCTGCAGGCCCGGGAAGCTGAAGGTGAGTCCCATCCCCATCCCTCATCCCCAGCCCCACGCAGGCAGCTATGGGCAGGGGGCACAGGAAAGGGATCCCACGGACCCCAGCGAGCCGAAGAGCTCCCTGCCGGGGGGAGGACAGAGAGGTGCGGAGGTTGGCTCCGTCTTTGCTCTGGGATGGAGCAAAGGGAACGGGGGGGCTGGGAGCCTGTGTGCGACCCGCTAGTACCTGCCCCAGGCTCGGACCCTGTGGGGGGATCGGGCACGGTGCAGATCTTCATGAGATCCCCGAAGCTTCAGCCTGGAGGGGGTAAAAAGAGGAGGTACGCAGGGAGGAAGCTAGGGCATCCTTTCTGCTTTGTTTGGGGAAATGAAGTCGGGTGACGATGTTCCTGGGGCGGGGTGCCCCCGCCTTGCTAAGCAGCCCGTCTCCCCAGCAGGCTGCGCGGCTGTGAGCAATGGCATCCAAAATCCAGAAGCCGGAGCCCGTCTGCCTAATCAAGAACAAGAAGGGGAAGGGGCTCGTGGTGCAGCCGGGGGCCCTGCAGCTGCTGTCAGAGATCACGCAGCCCATGGTGGTGGTGGCCATCGCCGGGCCGTACCGCAGCGGCAAGTCCTACCTCCTGAACAGGCTGGCTGGGCAGAGGAGAGGTAAGGGAAGGGGATGAGATGTGCACATCCCCTGGGCTGGCCGAGGTGCTCGGCTTCTCCTGCTCGGTATTTCACGCTGCTGAGGCTCTTTGCACCCCCAGGTTTCTCCCTGGGCTCCAGCGTGCGGGCGCACACCAAAGGAATCTGGATATGGTGCGTGCCTCACCCCTGCAAGCCTGGATACGCACTGGTGCTGCTGGACACCGAGGGGCTGGGAGACACTGAGAAGGTGGGGGAGAAGCGGGGACTTCCCTCGCGCCTGGGCTTTCTGGGTTTAGTCCCTTCCAGGAAGGAGCCTCTGCTGGAACCGGAGCTGAAGCCGTGGGGCAGAAAGCCCGGGGAGTGAGGAGAGGGCTGGCGGGGTGAACGAGCTGCCAAATTCTTCTGCTTGCCTGGCAAATGGCATCTGAGCAGGACTGGGGAGCTCGGGGAACACGTTGTGGGAGCCTGAGAGTGAAAGAGCTGAGGATAAAGAGATGTGGGAAGCCCTGGAGATGCTGTGGGGTCTCCCCAGGGGATGGTTTTGCCATGGGATGCTGGCTGGCAGCACTCAGGGTCCGGGCATTCGGGGTCGTGCCTGAAGGGGTCTTGCATGGGGCTGCTGGATAAGGTGAGAACCTGGGGTCGTTGTTCCAGGGCGACACCGAGAACGACACGTGGATCTTCGTGCTGGCCGTGCTGCTCTCCAGCACCCTGATCTACAACAGCAAGGGCACCATTGACCAGCAGGCCATGGACAACCTGCAGTATCCTTTGTGGGCGCACACGGGGTGCCCCCTGCTCCCTGCCTGGGGCCCACGGGGATCCCATACCGCAGTTCCTTGTGTGGGGAGAGGAAACCTCCCAGTGGTGCCCAGGGACCTGCTCGGTATCCCCGGGGCTTTTCTCCCTCTTCCTGGTGGCACCGGGCTGGCCTCTGTCCCCCAAAAGGCTCCACCAGTGCCCACAAAGTGCCAAGTGTTCATGGGCCGGGGGTGCCCCTGTGTTCAGAGCTGAGGTCCCCACTTCCTTAGCCGGCTCCCCAGCTATGTGCTGAAGCTGTCAGAGTGTGTCCAGGTGAAAACAGCACCCAAGGAGGCAGGAGCTGTGCAGGCAGGAGAAGAGCAGCCGGGTTCGGACAGACGAGCCCTGTTCTTCCCAACCTTCATCTGGGCTGTCCGGGATTTCACGCTGCAGCTGGAGGTGGACGGGAAGGAAATCTCCGAGGACGAATACCTGGAGAACGCGTTGAAGTTGAAGGATGGTAGGGGAGCGGTGCCGTGCCGCTGGATGCATACGTGTACAGCCCCAGACACGGCTGCGGTGGAAGGCACCGCGAGGCTGAGCCCTGGGGGCTTTTTCTGACCCCTTGTTGCCCCACAGGGAGCAGCCAGGAGGCCCAGAGCTACAACCGGCTGCGGGAATGCATCCGCCAGCTCTTCCCGGAGCGCAAGTGCTTCGTTTTCGACCAGCCAGCCAGGAAGAAGGACCTGCCCCGCTTGGAGGAGCTCCCGGACAACATGCTCGACCCTGAATTCCAGCAGCAGGAGGAGCGCTTCTGCAGCTACATCGGGCAGAATTGTCCCCCCAAGACCATCCCTGGTGGCCACGAGATAACGGGGAGCAGTGAGTACCGGTGTCCCGAGGGTCCAAGCTCTTGGGACTGTGTCGGGACAAGGCTCAGATGCAGAGCAAAAGGCTGCTGGGGGGGGCACAGATGCGTTTTTGTGCCAGCTGTGGCACTTACCTCTGGGTTTGGAGCTCCTAGCTGTCGCGTGTGGCTGGGAAAGAGCTAGAAAAAGAAGGTCGGGGCCGTGAGGGGCCCCTGGCAGTGGGGTTAGGGCAGGACCCCGGTCGTTTTGGTCGGGCTGCAGATCCGTCACCCCTCCCTGGCAGGGCTGGGGACCCTGGTGGTGAGCTACGTGGAGGCCATCCAGAGAGGGGCTGTGCCGTGCCTGGAGAGTGCGGTGCTGGCGCTGGCAGAGATCGAAAACTCGGCGGCGCTGAAGGAGGCCGTGGCCTTGTACCAGAGTCAGATGGAGCAGGGGCTGCCCACGGAGACCACCCAGGAGCTGCTGGAGCTGCACGCGCGGTGTGAGGAGGAGGCGAAGCGGCTCTTCACGGCACGGGCCTTCGAGGAGAGCAGGGAGCGGTTCCAGGCAGAGCTCACGGTAGGTGATGCCCCCCCAGGGACACCGTCACCCCTAGCCTGGGGGGAGCAGTGTGGTCCCTGCTGGCCAGGCCAGTGCCGTGCCCTCTAATCATAGAAACATTAGGGTAGGAGAAGACCTCCAGGGTCATCTGGTCCAACCGTCCCCCTACCACCGATGTCACCCACTGAACCACGTCCCCAAGCACCACGTCCAACATTTCTTGATGTCCTTCTGGTAGTGAGGGGCCCAAAGCTGAACCCAGCACTTGAGGTGCAGGAGCAGGGGACGATCACCTCCCTGGTCCTGCTGGCCGCACTATCCCTGAGGCAAGCCAGGATGCCGTTGGCCTTCTTGGCCCCCTGGGCACACTGCTGGCTCATTTTCAGGCGAGCATCCACCAACACCCCCAATCCTTTTCCTCTGCAGAGCTTTGCAGCCACTCTGCCCCCAAACCTGTAGTGTCTCTGCCCCCAGACGCGTAGCCTTGCATGGGGTTGTTGTGCCCCAAGTGCAGGACCTGGCACTTGGCCTTGTTGAACCTCATCCCTTGGCCTCTGCCCATCGATCCAACCTGCCCAGGTCCCCCTGCAGGGCCTTCCTATCCTCCAGCAGATCGACACTTCCCCCAGCTTGGTGTCACCTGCAAACTTACTCAGTTCCCTCATCCAAGCCTTCCATGGAGATATTAACGAGGATGGGCCCAACACCGACCCCTGGGGAACACCACTGGTGACCGGTCACCAGCTGCATGGTCACACATCAAGACCTGCTCCGTCCCCTTCCCTGGCACCGAGCTCAGGCTGACAGGCCTGTAGGTCCCCGGCTCCTCCTTACGACCCTCTTTATAGACGGGTGTCCCGTTAGCACGTCTCCAGGGCCCTCCCCAGATGACCATGACCGCTGATAGATGATGGAAAGCAGCCCAGCAATCCCACCGCCAGCTCCCTCAGCACCCTCGGGTGGATCCCATCTGGCCCCATGGACTTGGCCAGGCGGAGCAGCAGGTCCCCAGCCTGAAGTGTGGGGGGGTTCTTCTGCCCCCGCCCCAGACTTCCAGGTCGGGAGGCTGAATACCCCGAGGATAAGAGGTCTGGCTAGTAAAGGAGGCGTTAAGAACCTCAGCAGTCACATTGCCCCCTGCTTCCAGTAAAGAATGGAGATTCTCCTCGGCCTGCCTCTTGCCATTAGTAGATTCATACAAAGATTTTTTATAAAATATATTCATAAAAACACTTTTGGGCTTTGGGTTCTTTACTAATGGCTGGTTTTAGAAGACACCAAGTCTGACAGTAATACGCAGGAAAGGTTTATCTCACGGGGGTTCTGGCTGTTGCGACGGGAGTTAGCTTCCCTGTCTGCAGCCCATGGGGGCTTCACCTCCCCGCTGATCACCCCACAGGCTGCAGAGCCCCATTTCCCTGCCAGCCTGGCTTTATTCTCACACACGGAACTGTAGGGCTTGGAAGGGACCTCGAGAATCAAAGCAGGTTCCCTAGGGCAGGTTGCCCAGGTAGGCATCCAGATAAATCTCGAATATCTCCATGGGGAAGAAAACTCCACAGCCTCCCTGGGAAGCCCGTTCCAGTGCTCAACAGGCATTTTTTTTTTTGCCTGGTTGAGAGAGGTGGAAGCCACTCAACCTGGGCTGAAGCCTTCCCTCTGTGTCCTTCTGCACAGGTCCAGTTAGAGGCACTTAAGGAACATTTCTGGATGCGGAACGAGCGGGTATCCCACGAGAAGTGCACGGCCGCCCTCCAGGAGCTCTTCCAGGACTTGGACAGACGGATCAATGACGGGGTCTACTTCATGTTGGGGGGCTACCAGCTCTTCCAAAGAGATCAGCAGGCACTGGTGGAGCAATACAGGAAACTGCCTGGCAAGGGGGTGAAGGTAGGAACATGAACAGCTCCGAGGCGAGGGCAGAGGCTCCACGTCCCACCGCCCCCCCAAAAAAACCACTTGCCTGGAGCTGCTGCTTCACCCCTTGACTCCTGCCCTCCCCATGTCCCTGCAGGCGGATGCTGCGCTGCAGGATTTCCTCCAGAAGAGAGAGTCTATGGCCAGAACCATCCTCAAAGTCGACCATGAGCTGACCGAGAAGGAAGAGCAGATAGAAAGTAATTTTGGGGCTGGAGAAATGCCACTGCCTGGAGAGGGACTGGCACGGCACGGAGGGACAGTACTCCTTGGGGGCCTGGGGCTCATCTCCTGCCTTTGAGCCATCTTTGCTTCTCTCTCAACAGATCTGAAAGCCCAGTATGAGAGAGCTGAGCAGGAGAGGGAGGCTGAGAGGAAGAGGCTGGATGAGAGGGAGATCGAAAAAAAGATGTTGTTGAAGTTACTCAGTGATATGAAGGCTCGTTGGAGAAAGAAGCGGGAGGAGAAAGAGAATAAAAACGACCATCAATCAAAGGTACCATGGCAGAGAGGATGTACCCAGAGCTGTGGCTGGCAGGCAGGAATGGTGATGGGGGCCCGCCTGGCTCCCTCCCATTGCTTCTTGGCTCCCTTGCACTGCAGACACCATGCAGGAAGGCTTTGGGCTTGCTGAAAACCCGACTATTTTCACAGGAGCAGGACAACAAGTCCACAAGTGGCTCCGAGAAGAAGAGCAACCCTGAGGATCAGCAAAATTCCAAGCCCGGTGGCAAATCCAGTGATGGCCCCAGATAAAAAATGTGGTTTGAGCTTTTGGAACAAATGATGTAGCGTGCTTCTTGATACCAAGTACAATTCTGCTAAACTCTGCAAGTCCTTGCTGCAAAGGACAGGGTGTGGCAGTGACCTCTGTGGTCGCTGCCATTGCACCAGCTAGTGCTTTCATGCTTTCACGTAGTTGGAAATGAAACTAATTGTCTGGGGAGCGTAATCTTAGGGGCGCGGGGTGGGTTCGCTGATCAGCTCGTAGCTGGGAGATTCTGCTCCTTTGCCATTGCTCAGAAAGTACACCCAAGGGTCAGCACTGGCTCTGACAACATTGACCTTTCTTCATCTTTCATTACGGGTGTGTATTGCTTTCAAAAAGACAAAATAATGCAATAATAAAGTAATGCAATAATAAAGTAATGCAATAATAAAATAATGCAAAAGCAATGCAAAAATAATAAAATTAAAAATTAATAAAAATAAGATAATAATAATACAAAATCCTCCAACCTGGGTTTCAGCACGTGGCCATTACTGAGAGCTGCCAATGGTATTTTGGGTCTGCCTAAGGGAGGCTGGCTCTTAATTATGCCCACTGCAACCAACTAGCAAGGGGTGCGGACATCACCGCCCTTGGGTGGGTTAATGTGCACCTCTGGAGCTAATTGCTGCAGTTCCCCTGCCCATGGGGATGGGAGGGCTGGGGCTCACGTAGAAGCCCGCAGCCACGAGCGTGCCAAAGCTCCCCAAGCCCTCTCCACTCCTGAGCATCCCTCGGGCCAGCGCAGGTGTGCTTTCAGGGCTCTTTTCCCCGCTCCAGCCCCACGGATTTCTTTTCTGCACCCTCATTGCGGGGACTGGAGGGGAGGGAGAGGTCCCGTGGCAGGACCCCGAAGTCCGAGCCTTGTTCCACCCAACCCCTCTGCTTGACGCCCATCGGGGGTGGAAGGGGAAAGCCCAGCCACGCCACCCCAGGCCACCATGTCCCTTGGTCCTGCAGGGGAGCCAAGACCCTTTCGCACTCTCCCCTCGCTGGAATAATCCCCGTTCTGGGTCCAGGACTGCAGCCGGAGGTGGCTGCGCTGCTCAAAGCCCTGCTTTGCCTGCTCTGCTTCCCCAGCAGCTCCAGCACCTCGTCAGCCACAGCTCCGCGCCCTCTCACAGCCCACGTGCCCCTTGAACGAGCAGGAGGCTCTGCAGCACCGCTTCCCCCCTCCTGCAGCCCCTAGGAGCCACTTTCCCCAATTCCAGGAGTTCCCCCGCGACATCTTGCGTCCCCTGCCCCACCTTCCAGCCCGTGACTCGCCTGCCCTCGCAGCACCTGCCCTTGCAGATACCGCTTTCCCTGCTACAAGACGAGCAACGGGACTTCCCCGCGGGGGCTGCCATGCCCCGGGTGAGCCCCGGTGGCCGTGCACCCACCCTGACAGCCACTGCGGCTTGGTGAGGGGAGCCGGGGGTCCTTGAGTTGCTTGGGGAGCACCGGGAGCTGCAGCGAGGCCGAGGGCTGCCCGCAGCGCTCACCAGCCCCAAGCCCACACGTGCACCCTGCTAATGTCAGGAACAGAGCCCGTGGTGGGGGCACAGAGACCGGGAAGGGGTCTGCTGAGGGGCGCTGGGGCAAATTCTCCTTGGCACGGCAGCAGACAACCCCCCCTTGAAGCTCTTTCGCCCCTCTTTGGCCTGGCTCCTTGCGGAAAGCTTCCATGGGCAGTGAAAACCAAACGATGGCCACCGACTTCATCTTCGTGGGGTTCTCCAGCCTGGCGGAGCTGCAGAAGCTGCTCTTCGGGGTGTTTTTGCTTCTCTACCTGCTCACACTGAGCATGAACACGGCTATCATGACCGTCATAAGGGTGGAGCGGAGCCTTCACACACCCATGTACTTCTTCCTCTGCGTCCTGTCCTTTTCCGAGACCTGCTACACCCTCGTGATCGTCCCCAAGATGCTGGTGGACTTGGTGGCGGAGAGAAAAGCCATTTCCTTCTTGGGCTGCGCCGTCCAGATGTACTTCTTCCTCCTGCTGGGCTGCTCCCACTCCTTCCTCCTGGCGGCCATGGGCTACGACCGCTGCGTCGCCGTCTGCCGCCCGCTGGCCTACAGCAGCATCATGACCCGGCGGCTCTGCGCGCAGCTGGTGGCCGCGTCGGCGCTCAGCGGGCTGCTGGTGGCCCAGCTGGTCACCCCCCTGGTGTTCTGCTCGCCGTTCCAGGCCAGCCGGCAGCTCGAGCACTTCTTCTGCGACATCTCCCCCGTCCTCCGCGTGGCCTTCAGGCAGAGCGACGCCGGCGAGGCCGTTATCGTGGCGCTGGGCGTCTTCGCCCTGATGGTCCCGCTGACGCTGCTCCTGGCTTCGTACCTCTTCATCCTCGCCGACGTCCTGCGCATCCCCTCGGCCGCGGGGAGGCACAAAGCCTTCTCCACCTGCAGCGCCCACCTGGCCGTGGTGCTCGTGCACTACGCCTGCGCCTCCCTCATCTACCTGAGGCCGGGCTCCAGCTCCTGGTCGGGCCAGGACGCGCTGATCTCGGTCACTTACACCATCCTCACCCCCCTGCTCAGCCCCATGATTTACACCCTGAGGAACAAGGACGTCAAAGCAGCTCTCCGCAAAGCCATCAGGAAAACACAAATTTCTCCAGAATGTTTTCCAGGAAAGAGGTCAAGGTGTGCTACGTCCCCAGTGGATGTTTCCAGCTGGAAGCCTCCCCTTCCAAAAAGCATCGCTCCTTTTCCGTCCCCCTTGTGCACATTGTGTCACAGCAGGCAGTTAGGAGTTCCCTTCCTTCATCTAATTAGATCATCTAATTGTTGGAATTGGATGATATTCGAGGTCTCTCATAACCCAAACCATGATTTTATGATTCTAGAGCCCCCCTGCCAAGGGCAGGGACACCTTCCCCTAGGCCAGGCTGCCCCCAGCCCCATCCAACTTGGCCTTGGGCTCCTCTGGGTGACACCCCAGTGCCTCAGCACCCTCATAAGAAATTATTTCTCCCTCAAATCTAATCTAAATCTGCCCTGTTTTGGTTTAAATCCCTTATTCCTTGTCCTACCACTACTCTCCCTGACAGAGTCCCTCTCCAGCCTTCCCGTGGCCCCCCTTGAGGAGAAGGCCGCCATCAGGCGCCCCCGGTATCTCCTCCAGAATTCACCGATCCCGTCCCAATTCAGCACGTGTCTTTAGTTCCTGCATCCACCTTCATGCTTGTCTGGAAGATGGGAACAACATCTCCGTTTTGCAGACTCGAGGAACCTCCTCAGTCGCTGGCCTTTCCACAATGGCCGAGGGCGCTGAGGGGCCGCAGGCCTCGATGGCCTCCGCAGCCTCACGCGGGGCTTCCACCCACCCCAGTCCCCGCCTGTGGGTCCCGTTTAAGCTTGCTTTGGGGCTTCCAGAACTCGACGGGTGTATTTTGTAGAGGAGCTGGTTTCGTGCCATGGCCACGCTCATGGCTCCTGCCCGCAGGCTGACTTCCCAGCCTTGGCCATCGTGGGGCCTGGTGCGGGCCTAAAGATTGACGTTTTGGGCCCAGACCTGCCTGCTGACCTGGGCTGTTGGTTGAGCCTGGCTTCTGTCCCCAGTTCTGCCCTGCTCACCTCACTCGGGCACCGTGGGGCTTGCTCTTGGCCAGGGAGGCTACTGTGCTGTCGGCCGCTTTGCCCCCCTTGGCTCCCATCCCTTGGGGAAGAGACGGCCCTCCTCACTCCCTCACAGCTTACACAGCAAGGGGAGACGTGTCATGTTGTCATTCTGGCTTTTATTTTGTTTTACTAAACCTCCAGTGGTCTCCTTTGCAGTCTGTGATTATAACCCCGTAACAGATTTGAATGGGATTGAAGCCGGCACTCTGGAAAATCCCCTTGCCTTTGGCTTGTCGCACAGCTCTGACCAGAACTGTGAGAGAAACCGGAGCCTTGGCTCCTCGGTGTTGGGAAGGTGCTGCCAAAGCAGAAAATCGTGAATGTGTACATGGATGTGGAAGGTTAATCACCCCTCGTCGAGCACCAGCAACCTTTGCTGACAGCGCCTGCACCAGAGGTTGAACCCAAGTTGTCCTAGTCTGGCTTGAGAAGTTCTGCCTCACCTTCTGGAGGGGGGGCATGGGTGGTATCTGGATTTTCTATGCCTCTGTGGAGCACAAGTCCTATGAGGAGCAGCTGAGGGAACTGGGGTTGTTCAGTCTGGAGAAGGGGAGGCTCAGGGCAGAGCTCCTTGCTCTCTACAACTCCGTGAAAGGAAGCTGTGGGGAGCTGGGGAGTCGGTCTTCTCTCACAGGTAGCCAGTGATAGGACCAGAGGGAATGGCCTCAAGTTGTGCCAGGGGACGTTCCAGTGGCAAATGAGGAGACATTTCTTCTCAGAAAGAGCAGTCAGGCGTAGGGACAGGTTCCTCAGGGAGGTGGTGGAGTCGCCGTCCCTGGGGGTGTTCAAGGAGAGGTTGGACGTGGTGCCTGGGGACATGGTTTAGTGGGTGACATTGGTGGTAGGGGGACAGTTGGACCTTGGATCTCGGAGGGCTTTTCCAACCCTAATAATTCCATGATCCTATAGGCACTGCCTAGGCACTGCCAGTCATATGGTAAGGGGGAAGCCTCTCCTAGACATTGCTTTGTTAAAAACAAAACAACAACAACAACAACAACAAAACAACAACAACAAAAATATGGCTGGATGTCCTGAGACTATCTGCAGTCACTGGGTGCCTTCTGCACTGCTCAGTGATGTTTCCTTCCTTCAGATCTCAAGGAAACACAAGGGGTTTTTTAATTTCTTTTTGAAGTGTTTGAGGATTCTGGCCAGAACAAGTGTATGGCTTTCACCTAGGGGCTGATGAAATGGAAAGAAAAACCCAAACTAAACTAAACCAAAAACAAACAACAAAGCGAAACCACTTGCCAAACCCCAGTGGAGCACTGCATTTACCAGCTCCTCCTAGAAAATGGCAGCTGCTTCCCTCGTTCGTGACAACACCCGTAATACCGTGGCATAATGGGGCCAAGCGGGAATCTTGTGGAAAACCTGTTCTTCCATAAAATCCAGCAGATTTTACTCTGCTGTCAAATCAAAGCTCACGATGAGGAGACACTTCTGCTCCTCCAAGTATCGGTGCAGCGTCGCTCTGGAAAGTCCCTTGCAGCGGCTCTGCCTTGCAAAACAGCTCCATCTCCTTGCAGCATCGTTTTATTATTCCTTTTATTTATTTATTATCAACCTTCTTGTGACTGGGGGCTCCCAGGCCTCCAGAGGCCATCAAGAGAAAGGAGGGCGCTCACCATGGCCAGGACTGGCTGGAGGAGATGTGGGGAAAGGCAGAGCATGAAAGGAAGAAGAAAGCATTGGGCACACCCGAGAAACCAGTGAGGGAATGCACCAGCGTCTTCTGACTCCTGGCAGAGGAAAGACCGGGGCACACCGCACCTCCCGGTGCCCCTCTGCACCTCGAAGCGATGCCCAAAGCTCTCCTAAGTCCTTAAGCCTTTTCAGAGAGACTTTTCAGCCTCTCGTGCTGCCCGAGCAGCCAGGAGGCTGCGGGTACACAAGAAGCTGTGAGGAGACACGGCAGAGCCAACCTGGCCAAAGGGATATCCCACGCCATGGGACGTCATTGTTATTATCCCTTCGTTTTCTGTCCTATTAAATGGTCTTTATCTCAACCCACAAGTTTTTAGCTTTGCTTTTTTAGCACCTCAGCGTGACTCTGGGTTAAGCCACAAGCTTTTACCTCCGTTTTTATCACCTAAGTGAGATACTTGGGTGATTCCGGCTCAAACCACCCCAGTTGCCAAGAGTATTCGCATCCTACATCCCAACGCAGTGCAGTCGCAGCCAGCAGTAAGAGAAGTCACCCTATCCCAGCCAAAGGGTAAGGCAGAGGACGGTGTTCCTGACATCTGGTTGTAATAAATGGCTCAGTCTTCAAAATAGGACTATAATCAAAGTTTACAATTTATTAAAGGAATAGAGGTAAGCAAACAGTGCTGGGTGCGCCAGGAGTCTCTGCTCCACCAAGACGCACAGCAGTTACATCAAGCAGCTGATTTTTATGCTCCTAGGCTGATACATAGTCATTACTACTTCTAAAAAAACCAGGGTTATTATAATTAGTTTCTGGAATCCAAACCCTCCTACTGGAGCATGCGTATCAGTCTCCGGGGGTCCCTCTGGGGGTCTCTCGTGCTGAAGGCTCAAAGTCTTCCTCCCTCTTGTCCTTCTCCTTTGTCCAACTTGGCTGTATGTCAGAGACTTGTGCAACATCCCCTGCAAGCTTTGTCTTCTAGTTGTTCTTCAGCTCTCCCCGTCTCCTTCATCTCCTGGCCAGATAGCAGAGACTTGCATAGTGTCCCATGCAATAGTCATAATAGTTAGCAGTTATTCTGAACCCCCCCCAGACATCAGAGACTTCAAGGAAAAGCCTAGAAATACACTTCCCTTCAAGCTCTCTATTGACACGAATTGCCAAAACATTCCTTTGCAAGACACAAGAATTATATACATTAACCACTCTGTTTTTCTTAGACTTGTGCTTATACAAGGGTATGTAAGACAGAAGGTCACATTCATCATACCATGCGGCCCTAGCATTGTTCCACACTGACACGAATCAGGTGAACATATCTCACACAGTCACTGTCTTTCGCTTTCTATTTTTCCTCCCCGTCATTTCCGAGAACAGGAAGAGAAGGGTTGGACCAAGGCAGGGGACATAAGGCAGCACCCAAGGTGTTTCAGAGCTGTTGCAGCCCAAGGAAGGTGAAGGTGAGTCCCATCCCCATCCCTCATCCCCTGCCCCTCGCAGGCAGCTAAGGGCAGGGGGCACAGGAAAGGGATCCCACGGACCCCAGCGAGCTGAAGAGCTCCCTGCCGGGGGGAGGACAGAGAGGTGCGGAGGTTGGCTCCGTCTTTGCTCCGGGATGGAGCAAAGGGAACGGGGGGGCTGGGAGCCTGTGTGCGACCCCCTAGTACCTGCCCCAGGCTCGGACCCTGTGGGGGGATCGGGCACGGTGCAGATCTTCATGAGATCCCCGAAGCTTCAGCCTGGAGGGGGTAAAAAGAGGAGGTACGCAGGGAGGAAGCTAGGGCATCCTTTCTGCTTGACTTGGGGAAATGAAGTCGGGTGACGATGTCCCTGGGGCGGGGTGCCCCCGCCTTGCTAAGCAGCCCGTCTCCCCAGCAGGCTGCGCGGCTGTGAGCAATGGCATCTGAAATCCGGATGCCAGAGCCCGTCTGCCTAATCAAGAACAAGAAGGGGAAGGGGCTCGTGGTGCAGCCGGGGGCCCTGCAGCTGCTGTCAGAGATCACGCAGCCCATGGTGGTGGTGGCCATCGCCGGGCCGTACCGCAGCGGCAAGTCCTACCTCCTGAACAGGCTGGCTGGGCAGAGGAGAGGTAAGGGAA
>NW_022474012.1:0-38698 GCF_009819795.1 Aythya fuligula | reverse complement strand
TGCTTTTAGTGCACATACTGCAACAGCACAAGTTGTGTATGTCCGTGCGAAAACAAAATAAACAGAAGCCCCAAACCTTGGTTGCCTTACTAATATAATTTAGAAGAAGCCTACAAAAAGTAGCCGACATGCAGTCTGATACAGAGCCATCTACTGGGAGCACACAGTCCTAGGAGGCAATGAGAACTACTTTCTGGATCCCAGTGACATGAGCAGCATTTCTTTCCACAAAGAGATGTTCGTTAGCAACACCGCCCAGCTTCCTGAGCTGCTAGCAACAGCCTCACTGTAAAATTGGGTATGGAAAATGTGGACATGTACAACATCCAGATTGTTTGTGGTGCTGTCTAAAAGAAAAGGGGATTTTCAGACAGAAGCAAACATCCCAGCACATTAAAACAAGGCCACCTCCATTACCAATGAATTTTGCTCACCTTACTTGCAACTCGATTGATCCTTTACATACAGTCAGTGAATCCGATGAGAAGAAAAAGAAAAAAAGGTACCTGTCCGCAGATTTCTTCTGGCGGTGCAACGTTTGTAAGCAGAACAGAAAGGTCCAGGGTGTGAACGGGAAACTTCTCCAAAGCGTGCAACACCACGGGTGCCACGTAAGAAACCTGGCCGTACCCTTCTTTTCCTACTATTAGCAGACGGGGCTGGCATGATGTTGGTTCACAGAAAGCACTCCTAGAACAAGAGTTCAGAAAACAAGTTTATAAATGAGGTGCTGAATAGACACACAGATGTTCCAAGTAATTTTCCTATAGACTTTCTTTTCCCTCCCCAAATAATCCAAATGGCAGCGCTACATTAAATACATGTAAGATTTCCAGTTAAGTTATTCACTCATTCCAATTGTTTCACCTTCTTCCCTTGTGTTTCCTATTCTTTACTAAACCAAGACTGCAAATTAATATCCCTGCAATCTTGCTTTACTTTATTATAAATTTATTATTTATTATATATTTATTATTTACTTTATTATAAATTTATTTTTATTTAAAAATAAATTGGTGAGGAGCATTTGTTTCCCCACTACAATCAGGCTGTACCTCTGCTGGCTTAAATCAAAGATGCTAGAGACTTAGCCTTGCTCTAAAGCACAGAAAATCTTCTGGACAGCACAGCAATAGAAACGGAGAAAAATAACTGATCCAGCTGTGACAACATGATCTAACTTTCCAACTGTGGGCTTGCATGACTTCCATACTAAAATATCACAAGATTAACACAACTTGGTGGCTTAACAAATAAAGACACCATTCCATTTTTTCTCAAGGTGTTTTAACAAGCCATTTCTCAGTTTTCTTTCTGCTACATAATTCACTACTGGTTTAACAATCCTGGAAAACAGAAGGGCAAAAGGTGGCAACACAAACCCATAAAGTTGGGGTATTTTTAGCTAAAAGGACAGACAGCACATTTATGTGGTCTTGAGTCTTTCAAAGAATGCCATGGATTAAGTCAACGTGTTCTGGTAGTCTACGGATCACTTTGGCTTACGAAGAGAAGCCTGGCCTTTTCAATTTGGTCATTCAGAGCAACTTCATTACAACTTTAGTCCCTCCACCCTTTCTTCTTGTGAATACCAAGCACCCCTTCAACACACAAACTTGATGTTGCCCCTTCGTCTACCACCCCTCGCACTTTTAACAGCTGGAACTGTTTACAAAGACTCAGCAGACCTGAGAATTTAAACGTAACAGGGATCTATCTTTCTTTACCTGCTGAAACAGAGGCATTTTTTCTCTGGTCCGTCAGGCATTCCATCTTTTAATTCATCTCCAGAAACCAAGCATGCATCGTCATCACTGTCAAACATATCATCTTGTAAAATAGGATTGAAATGCTCTGAAAGGCAAAAGAGGTTTGTTAACTTTCCTGAATAGCCTTTGTCTCTTTCTCTTCCATTAATACAGCTTCTAAATCAGTGCCAAAACCCTTTCTTCATTTGAGAGCACACACTGAAAGCTATTTCCTAGAGTTCAGCCCACCACAGATCTAAGGAGATGGCACAAGGCCCTACAAAGCTCTACTAAATCCCACTGATGTGTACGTGTAAGGTACGCTACTCTTGGTGATTTTTTTCTCCCCCTTAGAATAAAGGAGATTACGAACAATTTCTGCAGTTGCTAAATAGATTAAAAAAAAAAACAAAAACAAACAAGACCATTTCTTTCTGGAGGAGGTTCCCACAATGAAAGCACGGGGATAAAGGATGTGATGGCCACAGAATTCCATTCATCTAGTAAGTATCAATGCTAATTGATCTCACGTGTATAGTACGATCCACAAACATTTAAATTAGGAGACTGGTTAAAAATGATGATAGCTAAAACAATATTTAGCTTAGACCAGTTATACTTGTATCCTGGTCCTGACATTCTTCAGAAAGGAATTAGAAACATTGACCTAGAAATGCTTCCCCTCCAAAGATCTGAGTTTTGATTTTTTAAAGAAAAATAGGTGCCTTATACTTCAAACCTCAAGTCAACCTCTACAAATGCTAATTATCTTAGCTGCCCTCAGAAGCAGGATGCTTCAGTAGAGAACGCATCGTCCTTTACTGTGTATTGAGTCATTCAGAGCTTCCATTTGGCATTTCAGTTTCGAATCCACAATAAAACCTATGCGTTATATTCCAGACTTGCCCAAAAGAAAGACATGCACATGCAAATAATAAAATTCTACCACCATTATGTCTGAAAGCTGTAAGTTGATTGCACAAACCACAAGTTTTTGCTTTAGCAGAATTATAAAGAAGTGGATGCTGTGGTTATACCTTGCTGTCGGTCCTCCTTTAGTGCAAGCTGTGCATGCGGGAAGATCTTCTGCACAACTTGTAAAATATTCTCTACTGATCTTTGAAAAAGTGGCTTGAAAATGGGTGAGAGTGCTTGTACGGGCGAAGTCTCGATCCTGTTTGAAGCTGGAACAACCTTCTTCATAGCCATGAAAAAGTCCTTTGCTTTTATTTTAATAGAATTAACGTCTAGTAGCAACTTCTCCCTACTTGCATAAATCTGAGGATAGCATCGGCGTAGAGAGCACAGCGCAGCTTCAGTACAGAGGGATTTGATATCTGCACCACAGTCTCCTAACAAACAAAAATCAAACGTTACATCAGTCAAGGCCCAGGTTTACAACATGCAACATTTAAAGAATTTGTAATGCCAAAACCAAACAGCTTAACAGGGAATTCAAAGTGCTACCGCTTGTGAGGAATGTTTTAACATTTCGTGTCCATAAAGAACAATTCTGTTTGAATCCTGTCTGCCTCTGGGCCCTGCACTGGCAATTTAATTCTTGAACCACAGATGCAGTGTGTCCCAGTCTCCCCCTCATTCTAGTCAATTTATCAAGTCTTCAGAAAATACTCCTTAAATTTATGAACCTGTTTGCTTTTGTTATTCCGGACTTCTGTTTCTAACAGTTACAGCCTTTTTTTTCCTGTCTTCTTCGAGATTAACTTAACACTGCTATAGATGTGACTGTCCCTGTGAATGGCTGGGGAAGAATGTTTTAATTACTCGTGAAGTGTCAATAAGAAAGCTGTTTGTGTTTGATGTCTGGGAGTTTCATAACAACTGATAACAACTAGTGACTGTTATGGGATACTATGCAGACCTTTGGTATCTGGCCAGGGGGCCAAGAGATTAAGAGGAAGAAAAAAGAAGCTGAAGGACGGCTGGCAGACAAGACCTGCAGAAAATGTTCTATAAACTTGGTACAGTGCCAAAGGAGTACAAACAGGAAGGACTTGGAGAAGAAGACTACGAGCCTTCAGCATGAAAGACCCCTAGAGACCCCCAGAGGAGACTGATGCGCATGCTCCAGTAGGAGGGACTGGACCCCGGAGGCTAATTATAATAATCTAATTCTTTTGGAAGTAGTAATGAATATGTATTAGTCTAGGAGCATAAAAATCAGCTGCTTGACGTAACTGGTGTGTGCCCTGGTGGAGCGGAGACTCTCAGTGCACCCAGCACTGTTTGCTTACCTCTATTCTTTTATATTCTTCTAATAAATCCTATTTTTTTATTTAATCCTAATTTGAATCCTGAGCCATTTATACCACTCTCTGCAGGGAAGTTTCATGTTGCTCACTGCCTGATATCCTGCGCTTATGCAGCTGAAGCAGACTCCTCATCAAAAACTATACTCTTGAGGAAGATGCCCCAGAACCATTTAATGTTCTCAGACAACAAGAGGAACGACAATAAAGAGTAAATAGATGAAAGCATCTCACTCTGATTGCTATGAAGGCGTGCCAGCTGCCTCGTTGACTAGTTGTGCAGCAAGGCACAAGAGCATGGGTACTGCCTGGTACAAGCTAGGTTCTTTACAACTTGGTCACAAGCAAGAATCCATTTTGATTTCAGTCTTACCAATGCATTTCTCAGCTAGTTCATCAAGCAACATGTCCAGTGGCTGAGGGGTCCAGTCACGAGTATGAATCTTGACAATTTCTTTTCTAGCCTGGAAGCAAAATCATTGCATTTTAGCTTGTCCCAAGTTTTCCTTAAAAATACCAACAAGAAACAAACAAACCAAAAGGCAAACAAACAAACAACAAAAAACAAAACAGTCCTCCCTCAAAACCCCTCATCTATTAATACGCTTTTCTTACTTGCTCAACTTTCAAGTATTTTACAGTTATTTAATATACACTCTGCATTTTCAACCAGGAAATTGAATATTTCTTATTTGTTACACTGCACTTTTTTCTAGGAACCTACAGTGAGAAAAGGCATTTATAGCTTCAATAACAAGTTTCCAAACTACAAGACCTAAGGACCCAGAGGAAAATACTGTAATGAAAACTTTATCCAGAAACATTTCTTTGCTGTCCAAAAAACTTCTCTAAAACTTAGCAAGCTTTCATTGGGACAGTCTCATTACTTCATCACATTTGCTTTCCAGTCAGTAAATTCACAGAAAGCACTTCTGGCACAATGCTTCCAATTGCTACAATTACTATAAAGAAGAAAAGAATTATGACTCAAACTACTACCACCGAGCAGGGGCACAATCAAATGCAAACACATCCCCTATTCATTCATAAGGGAAGGATTGAGACCAAAAACACAACTTCATGATGAAAACACCCAAGTGGACTAAATAATTAAGCAAACAGGTACAACTTGGGGAATGAAAGGTTTGATTATAGAACTAACTACTTGGTGGTATCATCCTGACCATATATATTCAGTACCAGATTTGCCCTCCATGGAACAGCGCAGTGTCTCCACATATCACTCTTTCGTTCAAGTTGTCAATTTTTTTTCCTATAAAGTTGGACTTTGCCATGGTAGCACTAACGTTGAATTTAAGTTCTCACCTCTTTATCTGGCAAGTTGAAGAGGAACTCTCTGTCAAAGCGTCCTGGTCTTTGTAAAGTAGGACCTATACAATCCAGTCTGTTGGCAGCTCCAATTACCACGATCTCTCTTCTGTTATCTACGCCGTCCAGAAGGGTCAGAAGAGTTGAAACAATGGAACAAATAGAAAAATATAAGTTTTACTTACTGGTTCAGTAAATTTTGTTACATTCCACATGACTTTCTTCCATGAGTAGTCATAAAGGACAAGCTTTTTAAGGACAAGACTCATTTTAAGACATAAAAAATAGGTAAGTTAACACAGACCACATGCTGATATCAGGCTTAGTAAATTGGTTTCTACTATCGTTTAGAATCACCTGTTTTGGCATTGAGTTACAAGTTTTCAGGATAAATTAACATGTTCACAGTAAATTAAACAGGTCATCGTCCTTTTTTTTTTTTTTTTTTCCCAAAGATCAAGCAGATTTTATGTAGGTGCAAAACTGTAATACCTATGAATGTGGTCTTGTTTACTGGAGCGCACAGGAGCGAGACCATCTATCTCATCAAAGAAAATAATTGAAGGTCGCATCTGACAGGCCTAGCAGGAAAACACTGAGTAAAACAGCATTATTTAAAGGAAAAATGCACAAAAACATCATGGTTGGAATGTCATCTAAACTAGATTTTTCACTTTAGCCTCTGGGACCTCTACTGATAGAGCTACTGGAGTATCTGGCATGACTAACAGAAGACAGCAGTCTGTGTCAACCCACTGTATCCGGGTGACAGGAAGCAAATCGGTCCAGTAGTTCTTACAGCTGACATTCACAGCAGAAACACTGGCATTTCCATTTCAGGGGGAAAAAAAAAAATAACAAAATACAAAAAAAGAGCAAGTGCTACTTAAAAACGTTGACCACAGAAAATAATGGTTTCAACTCTGACAGAATACACTGTGCATTTCAACCTTACCTGTTCAAATAACACACGAAGTTGGCGTTCTGATTCCCCCACGTATTTTCTCATGCAGTCCGAAGCATTTCTCAGAAAAAATGATATTTTCCTGTCACTTCGACTATATTCACTGGCAAGTGCACGAGCAACTAGTGTTTCCCCTGTTCCTGGGGGGCCATAAAATAGACAACCTCTGCAATAAAAAAGATCCAGATAGGAAAAAAAACATCATGATGAGTACCTCCTACAACCATCGTCTCTAGAACAAACTCGTCTTTCCTAACCAAAACACGTCATGTACAAGACAGCAGTAATAGCTGAAGTGTGGGTAGAGGCAGAACAGATAGAAGTTCCGCGTTTTTACAACGTTTCACAAGAAAATTCATTTTTTTCACCCAAAGAAATGAATAAGGAGGTAACTCAAACGTATAAAAACTTCAAAAGAGAGCATACTGTCCCAGAAGGACACTTCCAAAACTGCTGACAAACAGGGTGATTACAGCAAACCGGAGCCAAACGGGCAAACTTCAGCACAGAATCTGAGAATGGGCTGAATGGTGAATCACCAGTTCATTCTGCAGCAATAAACTGCATATTCTTGCTTTCACAATATGCAGAATCTGATAGTAAAGCATTTAATGCTCCTTTCAAAAGCATTAAGTTACTGGGTTTGGTCTCTCAGACCATCTATTGCAAAAGTAGGCAGGAAAAACAACTGGGCTTCCAGGCAACATATTACAATTGACTTCCACACTAGATAATCCCTTCTTGCTTACAGACTAATCAAGCTGACTTGTACATAAAACTGAGAACAAAACCACTCCAACCCAACTAACCCAACTTTTTAAAAACACCAGATGGTAAAACTTACAATTTTCAGACATTGCTTATATTTTTAACCTACAAATATTCTGGATTTTATCCATTTTTAAGAAACCACTTTTTGCTACTACTAAAACAAATGTTCACCGCTGCCAAAAATGTTGAAGCATGGAAGCATATTGATACCTTAATTGAACTTTCTCCTGAAAACAGCTGACTTACGATTTATCACTGTCATGAGTTACCTTGGGGGCTGAATATTGAACTGCTGAAAAACTTCTGGATACAGGACGGGAAAAATCACCATCTCTTTCAAAGCTGCGATGTGTTCCGAAAGACCACCCACGTTCTCAAATCCAATCTAAAGAGAAATTCAACACCACAGAGTTTGTATGTTAAAGAAAGCAGCAACCTAGATCAAGGTTTCATCAGAAATTATCTCAGCACAACGCAAACATTCTGGGCAATTTTTGAAGTTGCTTTAGAGAAAACCATCAACAAAGGTAGTTGTAGATGGCACACTGAGATCTTTCAGAATCACTGGAAACACTCGCTGACACGATGATTAGTTTACCACTTACCGCACTATCTATTTGCATTGCATCTCCCTGACTTCCTCCAGCTTTCTTTTGATCCCTCTGAACTCTCTTTAGGTCCCGTTTCTGACGTTTCACTCGAAAAGTCCTGATTTGAATTAAGGAGAAGTTATAGGGCTTCTTTTTCTTTAAGATGCAGCTCGAAGATTTTTGTTTTTCATAATAATGCCAAGCAAATGTAGAAGACATTAATTAATATATTAGAAGACCTAATTAATTGACATAAACTTACACAGTTACATTTAGATAAACTTAAACATGGCTAAATATTCATTTGAAGGAGATTCATCCCTCCCCTATTCTCTACCGACAGCAACCTTCTTGGAGATGTGCTCTCGCCGTCCTCACTGCTCTCACCACCCTCCTCCGTATCACATGTGCTAAGCAAGGGAGATGAGCAAGAGGGTGTAGAATCACTGATGTCATCTGCACATCTCCGTCTGCAAGCAAGCATATAAACCAGAAAGTTAGAAAGAAAATAGAGCAGATACTAAGTAACATCAAAAATTAAGGGAATTCTATCTCAAAATTGCCTCTGAGATCTATTTTCCAGTCCACTGTACTCCTTAGGAATCTGATTTCAAAGGCCATGACATGATTTTCCTTGTGACAACTGTCTGCTTTCAAGAATGCTCAACAAAATATCTGGCAATCAACAGCATTCTCTACGCACTAACTGCTTACAGAATCCAAAAAGCCTTTATCATTACTAAGGCAATTTATGATTTCATTTAGATCTTTTATTGTTTAAGGTTAACTGCATATAGAAACATTAGTTGATTCCAAACAGAAACTAGAGTCAGTATTTGAGTGATAACTTTTTTTTTTTTTTTAAATCTAACAAAACTTCCATAAAGCCTCTCCCTCTAAATCGAATAAAATTATTTTCAGTTTTAAGAAAATCCTTTGTATCCTTCAAGATTAAATAGTCTGACTAAGATTTTTAAGGGGGGATTCCGGCTTCAGTTCCAGAACCAAAGAATTTCAGTTACAGAAACTCAGACACTACCTCCATAATCATCTTATCAGCGACCCACAAATATTGGATTTAAAAAAGAAACCAACTTAAAAGTATCCACCTCCTCCCCTCCAAATAGTTCTTTCCTCTCTATCCTCAGACTACCAAAGTAGCGATCATAAACTTACTCTGTAATTACCACTAAACTGAAAACCCTTTGAAGCATTATGCAGTAAAGAGACTGACAGCTCTACGGATAAGTAAGAGCTATCACTAGCCATACACCAACCTGGCACGTCTTCTATATTTTTGTGACCCAGCATTTTCAAGTGACTCTTTCTGTCTGACAGAACGCGGCTGGCCCGAGTTAGTCCTCTCTCGATCTCTTTGTCTTACTGAAAGGAAAGAATTTAGAATAATGATACAGATACATTTAAGAGAGGAGGATATCAAAAGAAAAAGAAAATGCCACGTGTTTCACTCATCCCTAATTCCAGAAGAATTTTTAACTGTTTTTGCTTTTCATCAGTGCATGGTACAAGTGGAAAACTACGCCCTGTTTAAAGGTGAACTGAAAATCACAAGAGCAAGACCATTACGTGTGATTAATTACTGTTATAGCAAGGATACATAGCACTAAGTACGCCAAACAGCAAAGAAATACAATGTGCACAGGACACACGTGTCTGATAAAAACAGGGAAGTTCATGTGCAGAATGAAGGTACAGAACTGAAATAGAACTGTGTGCGCAAACACGTCTTTGCATTCAAAAATTCTATCTCACTTATGTGCAAGAAATAAGGTTTTAAGAGAAACTGTGCGTTCAACCTACTTTCCATAGGAGCTTGGTAGCGGTCAACAGGTTTACTCTGTCGAAGGTTGTAACGCCTTGGAACATCTTCACCACCATTTTCTTTGTTCTCACTTCCTCTTGATGTTTGTACTGTACCACAAAATGACACCGAATCGTTAAGTACTTTTGCAAATTATATGAAATCCAAAATGCATTACACAGATGCCTGTCAGTTTTAGTATTAGCATTATTTTAATGACACAGTGGATCCTGCAAAACCTTAAGATGAATTTATGCAAGTCACGTTTCAGAAATCACAAATCCTAGCAGATGAGCATGCATCTGGACATTGTTCTGTGCTCTCTGAAACTGCTGATGGACTTGTCGTCAGCCTCAGTGTTTAACAACAGGCAAAATTCTGTCATATTGCTTAGCTAAGATGCAGATCTTCTGAAAACAGCTATTTCAGAAAGTCACTTCTTAGTTTGAGAAAGTATTTAATGGAAAGGGTTTTAATAATCTGCAGTGCTAAGACTAAGCATAGTAATCTAAGTCCAAGTCTAGCTCTGCCACAAATTCTGTGAGCAATAATGGGCCAGACACAGGCTTGAAGCTCACCAATGAGAAAACAATGCCAAATGCACATAAGCTTAGGCCATTAGCTTCTGTCAAGTAACCTGAAGTTGTTTCATGAAAGATGGTAAAAAATGCAAGAACCAGAGTGCAATCATCTACTGGGTTCTGGTGAATATCCTCTCACGTTAACAGCAGGACACCGAGGAAGGAACGTACATACTCCGTTCACCTACCTGTTTGCCACAAGGACTTATCTTTTTTTCTTGGAAAGCACTGCCCTCTCTGGTTTTTATTTTTTAACCCCAAAGGTTGCATTGCTTTCTGAATGCGAGGTAGGTGCCATGGGGTATACAGACAGCACACGGAAAACTGAGCGATCGGGAAATGAGTTTGTGATCACTACCATCTCCAGTCCTTGGTGTTCCAACACTTCTATCACAAAAGCATGAATTTCTCTGCTTTATTGCTCCTCTAACCCTTTCCTTTGTTCCAGTAACTTCCTTTATAACAACACTGACACTTTCCTCACTCTTTTCTGGCGTATTTTTCATTATAAAAGTATAGTCTACCTCTTTCCTGATTTAAAATTGTAGTTTGCATTTTGATCATCAATTAATTGCCCCGGGCTCATTTCCCATTCAACGTGCTATTTAAAATTCCTCTCTACAAGTCTCTACTGCACAGCTCCCTGAAACCCACACACTTTAACCAAGCTTCTCCCTCTAGACTGGCGCCCGCCTTGTATTCAAGCTACTCTTATTAAGACTTTGAGCTAATGTTTTCCTAACTAAACCTCCAAAGGAGTCAACTCTGCTTCTCCCTTACTAGTCCATGGCCCAGCCATTCTTCCTCTGAAGAACTTCCCTCGGGTTCCCACCTGCCACTGTGCATCTCTCTGCTCCTCTGGGCCTCTGAAGGGAGGAGCAAAGTATTTTCTGGGGCTCAGCCTCCTCTCACTGTCTCTCTGAGCTCCTTTGCAGGTGTGCAGCTGAGCTCTATCACATAATCTAACTCATCAGCTATCTACTGCAACACCCTTTTCGGTCCTTAAGTACACTCTTGCCCTCTTCTGATCTGTTTAGAAAGCTCCTACGAGGATGATCTAATTTACTGCCTTAATCACAACTAACATTCTTCTTAAAAACTGTAAGTTTTCCCATCACTTCCAAGTTCATACGGTCTTTCGTGGCTTAACCTCATTCCACAAGACCTTGTCCGGGGAGAGGAGAAAAAAAATAATAGAAAAAAACCCTAGGGGTCAGCCTTGTCGAGGGAAATCGACAATTCCCGTCTGTTACTATTGCAACAAGAAGAGACATGTTCAGAGGAAATATCATTAGCGGGAACAAGATGAGAAAATATTCAAAGAAGAATAGGGGTGTCAGGGGCTATATCTTCTGGGGACTTCAACATCAACAGAGCCGTTGATAAAACTATTAATTGGTCCCCATAAAGAGGAAGTCTTATTTTCAGTAGACACAGGGGCTGAAAAATCCACTATTCAAAAACTTCCAAAAGGAATAGAAGAAGGGAAGAGTTGCATGTCTGTAATAGGGGCAAAAGGAGAGCCCTTTAAGGTACCTGTTTTGAAAGATGTAGAGACAGAAACAGATAAAAAAATCTGTCTTAATGATTTACTTTTGCTCGCTGAAACGGAGTACAATTTACTAGGAAGGGATTTGATTTTAAAATTAAACTTAAGCATTCAAAGCCAAGGGGATAAATTGCAGATTAAATTATACACTTTGACACAAAAAGACGAAGAATTCATTAACCCTTCAGTGTGCTATAAGGAAGGGGAAATTGGAAAAATAGAAATGGACCCCATAAATGTTCAAATAATGGATCCACATCGTCCAATTAGAATTAAACAATACCCTATACCAATGGAGGGTCGAAAAGGATTAAAACCCATAGACTTCTGGAAAAAGGAACTCTAGAACCGTGTATGTCACCTCATAATACACCCATCCTCCCTGTAAAGAAATCGGATGGGTCATACAGGACCTGAGAGCTGTAAATCAGCGAACAGTCACTAAATTCCTTGTGGTGGCAAAACCTTATACTTTACTAAGTCATATCTCTCCCAAACATACTTGGTATAGCGTAATAGATCTGAAAGATGCCTTTTGGGCCTGCCCTCTGGATGAAAAATCCAGAGATTATTTTGCTTTTGAGTGGGAGGACCCTGAAACGGGACGGAAACAACAATTAAGGTGGACCGTGCTACCACAGGGGTTTACAGAGTCACCAAATCTATTTGGACCAACTTTAGAAAAAGTTTTACAAGATTTTGCATTACCCAGGGAGGTAAAATTATTGCAGTATGTGGATGATCTATTAGTAGCAGGAGAAACTGAAGAGGGAACCCGAGAAGCTCCTATTAAATTGTTCAGTTTCCTGGGAGAAAAGGGATTCAAGGTGTCTCGATCAAAATTACAATTTGTGGAACAGGAAGTAAAATACTTAGGACATTGGTTAAGTAAGGGAAAAAAGAAGTTAGATCCTGACAGGGTATCTGGGATCCTATCCTTAAGACCCCCACAAACTAAAAAGGAAATCCAGCAAATATTGGGATTATTAGGATACTGTAGACCATGGCTTGAAAGCTACAGTGAAAAAGTTAAATTCTTATATGAGAAATTAATTAAGAACCAACTTAAGTGGTCTGCAGAAGATAATCAACAATTTGAAGAAATAAAAGAGGCATTAATACAAGCACCTGTGTTGAGCCTTCTGGATCTGGAAAAACCTTTTTATCCCTTTGTGAACACATCAAACCAGGCGGCATATGGAGTTCGTACTCAAGACTGGGCAGGAATTAAGAAACCCATGGGGTATTGTTCTAAGTTACTTGGTCCAGTAAGTAGAGGGTGGCCTGCTTGTCTCCAAGCTTTGGTCGCTACGGCATTATTAATAGAGGAAGTTAGAAAGATCACTTGTAATGCTCCCTTAAAAGTGTATACTCCACACAACGTCAGAAGTGTCTTACAACAGAAAGCAGAGAAATGGTTAACAGACAGCCAGATCCTAAAGTATGAAGCTATACTAATTGACTCCCCTGACTTAGAACTAAGGGTAAGCTCTGCTCAGAGTCCAGCACAATTTTTGTTCGGAAAACCATCAGAGGAATTACAACATAACTGTTTAGAGGTAATTGAGACCCAGACTAAAGGAAGACCCGATTTAAGAGATACTGAATTAGAGAAGGGAGAAGCACTGTTCATAGATGGCTCCTCCTGAGTAGTGGAGGGAAAAAGAAAATCAGGATATGCAATAATTAATAAGCACCTGGAACCTGTGGAATCAGGACCCTTGAGTCTATCATGGTCAGCTCAGGCTCGTGAGCTGTATGTCCTATATAGGGCCGTGGAACTATTAAAGGGGAAAAGTGGAACTATATATACAGATTCTAAATATGCATATGGGGTGGTTCATACCTTCGGAAAAATTTGTGAAGAAAGAGGTTTCGTTAATACTCAAGGGAGGAATCTTATACATCAAGAATTAATAATAAAAAATTTAAGGGCATTAAGAGAACCAAAAGAAATAGCAGTGGTACATGTAAAAGGACACCAAAGAGGATTAGATTACCACACCAGAGGGAACAATCTAGCAGATAAAGAAGCTCAGGAAGCAGCCTTGAGAACTCAGGCTGCTAAAATTAATACAGTACAGGAGGAAGAAAGACGAGAGGGAGAAGAAAAAAAGTTTACTCCTGAAGAACAGACAAAACTGGAGAAAACAGGTGCTAGATTAGAACAAGGAAAATGGACATTGCCAGACGGGCGAGAGATATTACCACAAGCTTATGCAAGGCAAAGATTGGAACGTTTGCATACACAAACACATTGGGGTACAAAAGCATTAAGTAATCACTTACTTCAACAATTTGGTTGCATAGGGGTTTTTGAAATAGCAAAGCAAATCACACAAGGTTGTTTAACTTGTCAGAAGATAAATAAGAAAGTGTTTTGACAAGCAGCCGCGGGAGGAAGAAAAACAGCTTATAGGCCTTTTGAGAAAGTACAAGTTGATTTCACTGAATTGCCCAAGGTAGGGAGGATAACGTATTTATTGGTAATAGTAGATCATTTAATACAATGGGTAGAAGCTTATCCCGTAGCACCAGCTACGGCACAAATGGTGGCAAAAAATTTATTAGAACACCTGATACCTAGATATGGGATAATCCAGTACATTGATTCTGATCAGGGCACACACTTTACTTCTAAAATAATAAGATTATTGTGTCAATCATTAGGTAATCCATGGGAATATCATACTCCATGGCACCCACAAAGCTCAGGGAAAGTAGAGAGAATGAATCAAACAATGAAACAACAATTGGCTAAATTAATGATTGAGACACAAATGCCCTGGACAAAATGCTTACCATTGGCACTTCTAAACATAAGAACTAAACCACACAGTGAGACTGGATTATCACCATATGAAATGTTATATGGTATGCCTTATTCACAGGGAATGCCTCTGGGAAACAATGTAGTTGAGGATTGTAGTATCCAGAAATATGCAATTACTATTGGGAAAAGATTGCAAGAGCTAAGAGAAATTGGAAGAATGGCTCAGACACCACCTTTAGGGTTTGCTATTCATCAAATACAACCAGGGGACAAGGTCTTAATAAAAACTTGGAGGGAAGAATCATTACACGCCCGGTGGAAGGGACCATACCTTGTTTTACTTACCACTGAAACAGCTGTGAGAACAGCAGAAAGGGGTTGGACCCATGCATCTAGAGTAAAAGGACCAATAAATACCCAAACTTGGAGGGTTGAGTCTGCTCCTGGGGAACTGAAATTAAAGCTAAAAAAGAACTAATGTGCTGGCAATAAGGCTCTGCATAAATTAAGAATGCCAGAAGAAGGGGACAAGCCTGAAGGGAAGAAAGGGAGAAGGCAAGACCGGGGCAGGACCCTCCACTGCGGTGTGTATAGTCTACCAAGGGAGGCAACCCCTACGGGTATTGACTGCCGAGTGGGAGGGCCTCAACCGGACTTCGCCCACACTAAAGCCAGGTTGTCCCAGGAAAAAGAAACAAACAAGCAAACAAAAATATATTTATATAATAAATACGATTATTATTATTATTTTTTAACCTATTGTAATTAGTTTTCCAGGAGCTGGATCACCCTCAAAGGCTGAACAGTAACCCAAGCTCAAATAGATCCTGGAAGTGGGCCCAACCCCTTGATTGGAGGCATTTCTCACACCCCCACGATAACCCCTGGATGACGCAGAAGGATGTTATACTTCCTGGTACTATTTTTACAGGGGCAATTAAGCCACGGGAATAACTTGTTCATTCTGGGGGAAGAAGTGGCCAAGGCTTTTAACCTTAGCAATTGCTGGGTTTGTGGGGGACCACAGGGAACTGAAAGTTGGCCCTGGGTAGCTGGCCCGGTTGAACCTAAGTGGTGGGTTAGTAATTTGAGTGAAGTTCATAATGGTACACAATTCTGGAAAGAGGAAGAAGGCCCATGGCAATTGCACTTGTCAGAGCAGGGTATATACTGTTTAACCAGAACAGGAACAGTAAAGGTGGGAAAAAGCTTTTGTAAATGGACTCTATCTCCCGGATATGATTGTACTGATCCTGAATGTGGACCTATAAACTGTACATCAAGTAAAGGAAAATGGAACGCTACACATGTCCAGCTGAAAAATGGGACTTGGCTGAAATGCTCATATAAGAAATTTTTTGGACCTGGATGTGAAGCCATGGCAAGAGCACAATCAAAGGGACAATTTGACGTTCAAATCCCGAGTTGTCAGCGTGATAACACCACTAGGGAGCAGCATGTGGTAAGAGTCTACTGCTGGAGGTGGCAAGATGAGAATGGGACACAAGTGTTCTTTAAACATTTCTGGTCAGCTCGTGGTATGACAAGTCGTGAAGGAGAACTTAGTTGTAATTGTGAGTGGGAATCTAGTGCGGGAGCTTGGAGGTGTATATATACAAGTACTAATGGGGCAAACATTGTAACAGGACCACTTGGTAACGAAAACCCTTTGTATTTTCACACCCCAAGGAATAAAAGAGAATGGGACCGTCCTTTTCCAAATGGGACGTGGGCTCTAAAGGGACATTATTGGGTGTGTGGCAAACAGGCCTACAAAAGGCTACCAAAGGACTGGTCAGGAATATGCTACGTGGGCTACATAAGACCCTTGTTCTTTTTATTGTCACAAATACAAGGAAATCATTTAGGAATAAAATTATATGATGATCTGAATAGAGAAAAACGATCTATTGATGCTTCCTTAGCCGGAGGTAGTGCTCAACAACGGAGAGAAAATGAATGGCCCCCTGAAAGAATCATACAGTATTATGGACCAGCTACCTGGAACCCAAATGAGATAATATCTGGAGCCCGAGAACCTATTTATAATTTGAATAGAATAATTAGGTTGCAAGCTGTCCTCGAAATAATAACCAATCAAACAGCGACGGCTTTGGATCTTTTAGCTGATCAGTCCACCCAGATGAGGAATGCTATCTTTCCACATAGAATGGTTTTAGACTATTTACTAGCAGAAGAGGGGGGGGTGTGGGGGAAACTAAATGATTCTAATTGTTGCTTACAAATTGACGATAATGGGAAAGTGGTTAAACAGATAACAAAAGAAATTAGAAATGAGCCCACGTCCCAGCACAAACTTGGAAGGGTATGGATAGGGATTTATTTTCATGGCTGCCTGGTGGACCATGGGTTAAAAGGATGTTATTTTTATTTTTATGTGGTGTAATGATGTTATTATTCATACCTTGTATGATACCTTGCTTTACATTATTGATACACCGGATAATAAATAGTATGTTTGTAATGACTTCATTAAAAAAGGAAGGGGATATGTCAGTTACGATGCTTAAGAACTGGACCCTCCGAGAACGGACTGATGAAATCCAGTTATTAATGGAAAAGGCTGAAAAAGAGACACAAATTGAGGATATTAAAAAGAAGATAAGGGATTGTGAGGAATGTTTTAACAATTCTTGTCAATAGAGAGCTTGAAGGAAAATGTATTCGTAAGTTTTTTCCTTGAAGTCTCTGATATCCGGGGGTTTCAGAACAACTGCTAACTATTATGACTTTTGCATGGGACACTATGCAAGCCCCTGATATCTGGCCAGGAGATGAAGGAGAAGGGAAAAGCTGAAGGACGGCTAAAAGACAAAGCTTGCAGGGAACGCTGTGCAAGCTTTTGACATGCACCCAAGAAGTACAAAGAAGAAGGACAAGAAAAAAAGCCTGAGAGGAAGACTATGAGCCTTCAGCATGGGAGACCCCCAGAAGGACCACCAGAGACTGATACGCATGCTCCAGTAGGGGGGTTCAGATTCTGGAACTAATTATAATAATCCTGCTTTTTTTAGAAGTAGTAATGAATATGTATTAGTCTAGGAGCAAAATAAAATCATCATCTTGATGTAACGGGTGTGCATCTAGGTGGAGCGGAGACTCTGCATAAATGGTATAGTGTAATAGATTTGAAGGATGCTTTCTGGGCCTGCCCATTAAGTGAAGGGTCTTGGAATTACTTCGCCTTTGAATGGGAAGACCCCGAAACAGGAAGGTGGCAACAGCTTAGATGGACTGTACTTCCTCAGGGATTTACTGAATCCCCACATTTATTTGGCCAAACTTTAGAAAAATTATTACAACTTTTTGAGGTAAAGGGGGAAGTGAAATTGTTGCAATATGTGGATGACCTATTAATAGCTGGGGAGACTGAAAAAGAGACACGGAGAACCACTATCGAATTACTTAATTTCTTAGGGAAAAAGGGTTGAAGGGCTCAAAATCTAAATTACAATTCGTGGAAAAAGAAGTAAGGTACTTAGGACATGGGCTTAGCCAAGGAAAGAAAAAATCGGATGCTGACAGGGTATCTGGGATTTTAGCCCTATCATCACCCAAAACGAAGAAGGAAGTGAGGCAACTGCTCGGGCTCTTGGGATATTGTAGACCCTGGATTGAAGGGTTTAGTGAAAAGGCAAAGTTTTTATATGAAAAATTGACTGGAGAAAAAATCAAGTGGAACGAGGAAGATGAGGAAAAGTTGAGGTTGATCAAGAAAACGTTAATAGAAGCTCCAGTGCTGAGCCTCCCAGATTTACAAAGACCCTTTTATTTATTTGTAAATGTTTCTAACCAAACTGCATATGTTAGTTGCAATTACAGCTAAGTCAAGAATGGGCAGGAATCAAGAAACCTGTGGGATATTGTTCCAAACTCTTAGACCCTGTGAGGAGGGGGTGGCCAGTGTGCTTCCAGGCAATTGTGGCTACTGCCTTACTGATTGAGGAAGCTAGAAAAGTCACTTGTAGGGCACCTCTGAAGATATATACTCCACATAATGTTAGGGGAGTACTCCAGCAGAAGGCTGAAAAATGGTTAACTGATAGTAGGATGCTGAAGGATGAGGCCATCCTGACCGACTCCCCTGATTTAGAATGAAAAATAACTGCTGCACAGAGCCCTGCACCCCTGACCCCAACCCTAACCCGGATCTAACCCTAACCCCAACCCCTAACCCCAGTTTCCTAGAACTACATCTCCCGGCATGCTATGGGCACCAAACATGGCCTCCCGGATACCCAGTGCCGGAAAACTACGCCTACCAGCATTCCCCAGGCAGCTGGCCTGACCAATCACAGGCCGAGTGTTCGAGAAATACCTTTTACCAGCACTCACTGTAACCCAAGCACTTACCGGCCTTTCAAAAAAGCCACAAGCCCTAACACTAAAAATCCTCGAAACCCCTACAGGCATAACCCAAACTATTTACCACACTAAACCCCTGAAGTCCTATGCCTAAAAGCCCAAACCCAAACACTTAAGACGCTCAAAACCCAAACCCAAAACATTAGGATTCTCAAAGCCCTAAACAACAAAATTAGAACGCTTGAAGCCCTAACCCCAAAATTAAGACGCTCAAAACCCAAAGCCAACCCAAATCAGTAGGATGCTCAAAACCCTAGCCCAAAAAATTAGGACACTCAAAACCCTAACCCTGGAGAACCTAACCTGAAAAAAAAAAAAAATCTTAAAACCCTGAATAACTGACCAAAAATAAAACCCTAGGACCCTAACACTAAAAAGCCTATCAACACTACAACCCAAAAAACTCTAAAACCCTAACACGATAACCCTGAAACCCTTAAAACCCTAACTGTTAAAACTCCAACCCAGTTATACACCAGTTACCTCCCTTAAGGGATATAGAGGAGCTCTCTCAGATATGGCAGTCCTACTTCTCATGCATGCAGCCGGAGGTCGGTCTCATTCTGGTGCTGATGGTGGTGGAAGCAGGGGCAACGGTGGTACTGCTAGAGATACCACAGCCACCGGAGGTGGATTGTTAGGATATGGAGATGGTAGGTTATCCAACGGCTCCCGTTTATTATCTTTTTCTTTTTCCTGTTCTTCAAATTTCTTATCTGCTTTTAGTGTAAATATTGAGGCTGGAAAAGGACATGAAGTCCTCCTGATCCATAATCCTGCATAATCGCTTTCTTCCTGGCAAAAAGGTTCCTTCGAATTAACATGTGTATTTCAGGCGTGACAAATCCAGTCTTCAAAGGATCAAAAAAACAGACCGAAAGACGTGATCTTAAAGGCTCCTTTGGCCGTTCTATCACACAATACTGGACTGTTTTTTATTTACTTTTTCCTTTTCTGGGGCCTCTATCGTTCCAATTTCTAACCGTTATTCCTAATGGACTTTCTGGTGGTATGTCTGGTAATTTGCTCCCTTTCTTCTGGTCCCTGGTCTTCGATTTTGTCTGACCCATCTAGGAATTTTACTGTGGCAATTCCCACAGCCCTTGGTTACATTAGTAAGAGTGTCTTACAGAGGGTTTAAGATCTATCACGCACCCACAAATCCTATAGGAATCGCTTCGGTCCTTCACCGGCCAAGTCCCTCGCGGGAGATTGGAACCGCGGTTAGAAGACCTCCACAATCGCTTTGGAACTAAATTCCATCTCAGTCACACTCTTACACAGGCAACCAAATCCCACCCAACAGAACAGTATATGCTTTAAACGCTTACGACTACGTTGTCTTCATTTGGATCTTCACACGCAGAATTACAGGCAAAATAGAGTGCTGCAACCAGCAAGGGAGCTGAAGAAAAATCACAACCTTTGCTTACCTTTATTCAGGTTCAAGATGCCATTAGTCCCGACCCGACTCGAACAGCAGCCACCACATGGTGGGGCGCCTCTCCTAGATCAAGTAAGAATTCAGGAACCAAAGCCCTCCCGGACGATCCCCCAGTTGTCATACACGACTGGGTCCCAAATTCGATTGCAATTACAGTTTACAATTTACTAAACAAAGAGAGGTACACGGGCAGTTACTCGCAAACAGATACATTGTGCCAGCTGCCCTTCAGTAGCCCAGTGTCAGACCGGATGTCTTTGCCAAAACAGCCCGGACAATGTATTAGTACACCGATGCACTACCACGTTAATCACTAACTGCCAGGCAGGACAGCTCCAGACCAAACACATACACACAGGCATGCCAAAAACACTACAAACAAAACACACAACACAATGCACAAGAAAAAGTGACCCCCAGAGGGAAGCCCTATGGCAACAGCAAGTCAGAACAGGTGCTCTGTAGCAGACCCAAGGAGAGACTCAAATATCATGACAGGAGACTGGAAGCAACTGCCAGAACTGGGATGATGGAGGCCTAAAAAGCCTGCCTTCAAGACAAGAGACCAGAAGGATGGGGAGTGAAAACCCCTGAAGAAGACACTTAGGAAATCAATTCCAAAGCAAGAGCTCCTGATGCGGCCCAGATGACTTCTTCAAGAGTGAGGATGGAAATAGATGTGATCTCAAACAGAATACAATGCACAAGACCTGAAACATATCTGCACTTCAAGCAGCGACTGCAAGACAAGTGCTCGCATCAGCCCTACGATGATGAAACAAGCATTTAGGAACTTCGGTGTGGCTACCAAGTTGCCCGTCTAATCTGTCCAGTGGAAGAAGGAAATGCGGATATCAAGACCTGAGGAGCATGTAACATATGTTGATCATATCAAGAAACGTTTGATACAAAAAAAGTATTACACACACAGAAGTGATTCCTTTAAACTCCCACTGCAAGATGAGAGGTGCTCAGCTCCCAATTGAACATCAGCATTATTCTGATGATGTCAAGTGTTCAGTACCCTCAGGATGGCTTCCCCAGGGCCTGCCAAACACCAAGAGCAACAGCACAGTACAGCACAGACAACACAGAACACAGATGACAAACTGGGACTGCCCTGCCTGGCATGTGTTCACACTGTACGTGACAGAACTCCCCACACATAATCTCTCTGCCTGACCTGATCGATCCTGAAAGGCCCCATCCAAAGCAATGACTTAGAAGCACAGACCCTCGCCCTATGGGTGCATTCACAACCCCAACTCAAACATAGCACTTGCCCCCCAACTTAGCTTGGGAATGCTGGGAGGCAGGTTCCATCTTCACCAAGGAACACAAACACTAGCCAGGACATTGCCTCAGGCACCAGGCTCTTCTTCACCTGCAGAAATAAAGTGCCATCAGGCACCAGCACACCAGCCAAATTTCTTCCAGTAGAACAACCTCCTCAGAAACAGTCGTAGTCAACTGACCTGCTCCGCTTCTGAAACCAGATAGATACCCTCTAGAAAACTCCCCGCCTCCCTCTGCCAACCACTCCCCAACATACAATATTTGCCCCCAGACTTAATTCTCAGGGCTCAGAATCCACCATCAACGTGGACCACAAAGGCCAGCTAGGATGTTCCCAGTACCTTCTTCGTCCCTGCAAAAGAGGAGTCACCCAGAGGCGCACCAATAGACTACAACACCAAAAACAATACCTGTTTTCCACCTTTTCTCCACTCACCTTCCCGATCCAGGCTTAGCACTTCCATTCAGTGTGCCGAGCCAAAGTCATAGGGCTTAGACCAAGGAGAAAGAACAGACAAACGTGACGATCCACAAAACAGTCTTTCCCCACTCCTCTTCCTTCCTCCCCTACTGCAACAGCCAAGAAGCCCCAAAGCCACGTACCCCAACCCAGTACGACCGCTTCGCTCACCTAACATCTCAAGGAGATGCATCATGCTCCCTGCTCCTCTTGCGCCCTGAGCAGCTCCAGCATTTCAGGAACTGGAACTGCTGATGTCTGGCAGGTCTCAGAAATGTGGCAGGAGACGTACTCTGCTGTCACAAGGCGCTTGCAAAGCCGGCCCGACAGGTGAAGCAGACTAACACAGTCCACCGAACAACTCGGGGACCCCACTGCTGTCCACTCACTCTCATGCTTCGTTCAAGTTTCCGTGCCTATGCCCTGGGCTACAAAAAATAGAGAGAGAAGGTCACATCCACGATGGACACACAAACAGTACAGCTCCTTGATAAGAACTCAAACACAGAGACCAGAGCTAGACAAATAAAAAAACCACCCTGAAGTCCACAAATGCCAGATGGCCATGAATGCATAGCAGCTCCAACAGGGCTAATCACAAACTTACACTTTGCAGATGAAGAAGGTGACCCTGCTCAGTCTCTTGGTAATACTGTACCAATGTGGTCAAGCCCCTTGTAGCATGTAATCAAGCTGGTTTTAGTCCTTTGTAGAGTTACACAAGTGGGTTGGTTCATCTAGAGATTAAAAAATAGCTCAAACACAGGAGCGTATGCCACCATCCCAAAAAACAGTGAGCCAGCAGCCTCTACTAAATATCCCTCTATTAAGTGAATTCCAAGCACTTAGAAATCCAGAAATCCATAGACTCCAGCCTGCCTAAAGAACCCTGCAACTGACTGAAGGAATCACCTGGGAAAGGGGAGGGGCAAAGCACAAGAAAGTAGAAAGAGGAGGAGCAGCAGCTGTGGTTTATTTACTTATTTATAAGGCTTAGCTCAACAGCATGCAGACTGCAGACAAGACAACTGGGGTGTTTCTAGAAGCAACAATCCCCATGCTTTTGCTACGGCTTTTAATATTAAAAGGACAATACCACCAAGCAAGTAACTGAAGCTTTTCCAGCTGGAATTAGCTCAAACTTTTATTTACATTTAAAGAAAACTCTAGGAGCAGAACAGATTATACACCAACAAAATCAATTCCATTCCATTCACAGGAAAAATCACTTACTTCAGTAGGCTATCTGAAAACCAAAGGCTATGCTGATGGGTCAAAACACGCTACAGGACACTGGGGCCAGGCCCTCCGCTGCATCAGCTTAAAACCCATCCCTACACTCACCAAGGTGCAACCCCAACCCAAACACAGATGCAGCATTTCAGCCTCAACAGTTTTGCAAACTGCTGGAAAGCAGGCTTCATCCTCAGCGAGGCATGCTCAAGCTACACAGGACAGGGCTTCGGGCACCTCGTTGCCTACCAAAGACGACCAACATCAGGAACTGCCACACCAGACAACCTTTTTCCTACACAACACCTTTCTCAGGAACCACACAGCATTCCAGTGACCTGCTTTCCTCCTACTCTAAAGGCTATCTCAGCCCACCTTGTCTGTGGCACCTCATAAACAGGAGAGAAAGCAATCGCAGGAGCAAAAGCCACAGCGCCCTCGGGACAGTTACTCTCATCCCCTCCTGTACCTCTGCCGCTTGCCTGCCCCACATGGCACATGCTTCCATCTGTTCTCTTTACCCACTTATAGCACCTCTAAAAGAGAAAGTGGAATTTTACTCGATTGGATGTAAGAAAATAACTGCAGTGACAACCGCACCCCAAAAATAACAGCTACCTCTGCTCATCACACCACTCACTCCAGAGGCACCTCGGGTCATGATGTCCTGGACTACATACTGAGTTTCAGCCTGAACAAAGGAAAACACAGTCACAAGATAATCATTCAGCTGCCAGCATTAGCACCCATCCCTCAACAACACAAAGGAACCCCATTTACAATATTATCATTTCAAAACAGCAGCCCCCTTGCCTCAGCACCTGGAAAGGGGATCAAGCCAGTCACTGAGTTGCCTACCAAGTGCTGGACAGTTCCAGAAGGAGCTCTTTCCTGTGACAGGTTCCTCCAAAGCTTTACACTCTACTGGGGACAGGAAAGAAATAAAAATAAGAATTTCAAAACCCCGTATCTGTAAGCTTTCAAGATTCGACAGACCTCCTCAAGCACACCGTTCAAGCGCTATGCGAGCAGCTGCTCGCAAGCAGCTCTACTCTCCTCCCCCCCAAATCTGCCAAACACCACAGAGATGACTGTGCCAGCTGCCCTTCAGTACGTGCCCAGAGGCAGACCGGATGTCTTTGCCAAAACAGCCCGGACAATGTATTAGTACACCCATGGACATTAGCTACCATCACTAACTGCCAGGCAGGACAGCTCCAGACCAAACACATACACACAGGCACGCCACAAACACTACAAACAAAACACACAACACAATGCACAAGAAAAAGCGACCCCCAGAGGGAAGCCCTATGGCAACAGCAAGTCAGAACAGGTGCTCTGTAGCAGACCCAAGGAGAGACTCAAATATCATGACAGGAGACTGGAAGCAACTGCCAGAACTGGGATGATGGAGGCCTAAAAAGCCTGCCTTCAAGACAAGAGACCAGAAGGATGGGGAGTGAAAACCCCTGAAGAAGACACTTAGGAAATCAATTCCAAAGCAAGAGCTCCTGATGCGGCCCAGATGACTTCTTCAAGAGTGAGGATGGAAATAGATGTGATCTCAAACTGAATACAATGCACAAGACCTGAAACAGATCTGCACTTCAAGCAGCAACTGCAAGACAAGAAGTGCTTGGATCAGAGTCATGATGACAAAACAAGCATTGAGGCCCTTCAGCACCGCTATCAAGTCGCATGTCTAGTCAGTCCAGTGTAAAAAGCTAGGAGGATATCAAGACCCAAGAAGCACAGAACAGACATTGCAGAAGCAACACTACAGGACAGACGAACAGAAGGAAACTGTCATGCCTGGCACACGCACTCAAGCTACAAAATAATCCCGCTGCTTCTATTAGCCTGGTGACCCAGCCACAAGCAGCCTGAACGTGACCCAGCCTGAACTACCCTCACAGTGGCACCAAGTCTATTCAGCCAGCTGGCTCCACGCTGCTCTGACTCCCAGCTCCCATTAGCCACCCCAGATATGCAAATACCAGGTGCCCCCCAACTTAGCTCTCAGGTTGCTGGATGGTAAAGTTCCTCCGCCTCAAGAAACGCACAGGCACCGATTGTCATCTTAGTCAAGTGCCAGGCTCATCATCAGCTGCAAAAACAGACTACCAGCATTCACTAGCACTCCGGCCATGATGCCCACCTTCTCCACAATGCTGACTACTTCTGATGTTACATACGATTGTGCTCATGTGTTCCTCTCCAAATCCAAACTCCAACAGTGCAGCCAGTATCATCCACACCAACTGGGAAAACAAAGGGATTAAATGATCACTGTGTTCACAAGAAGTCACCCAATGGTGTTTTTTTGTTGTTGTTGTTGTTTGTGTGTGTGTTTTTCTTTGTTTTTTTTTGTTGTTTTTTTTTTTTTTTAAATCTGCTTTAGCTCAACAGCATGCAGACTGCAGACAAGAGAACTGGGGTGTTTCTAGAAGGAACAATCCCCATGCTTTTGGTGCAGCTTTGAATATTAAAAGGACAATACCGCCCCCAGCAAGTAAATGGAACTTGCTTAACTGGAAATAGCTCAAACATTTTTTTACGTAGAAAGAAACATCTAGGTGCAGAACAGATTATACGCCAAAGCAATCAAACACCAAACAATCTTTCCTTCGCTTCGGATAAGGGATGACCAGGCTGACAACACTCACCTTCCCTCAGAGCTTCGTAACATGAAGATTTCCCTTCCCTGTCCACGACTGCACAAAGCACCTGCAAAGACAAGAGAAAAGCACACTCTGAGGCACCTCATAGCCACAGCGTACCTGCTGCAATACCTCTCTCTTCCCAGCTCTGTTACTTCAGCTGCTCACCAGCTCTAACTGAGATTCTTCGCTCACAGCGCCACTGCAAACTCTGCCCAGGCCACACAACACACCAAAAAGACATGCACACACACATGCCAAAAAGACATGCACACACAGCAGCCCTGGCAGGGGTAATCACAGACTTACCCTTTGCGGATGAAAAAGGTGACTCTGATACAACTGTGCTCAGTCTCTTGGTAATGCTGCATCTACACTGTCAAGCCATATGTAGCATGTAATCAAGCGGGGGTAACTCTCCAGAGGACTAAAACAAGTGGTTTTATACCTCTAGAGATTAAAATATAGCTCAAAAACAGGAGCATATGCCACCATCCCAAAAAAAAAGTGAGCCAGCAGCCTCTACTAAATATCCCTCTATTTCAAGCACTTAGAAATCTAGAATTCCAACCACTTAGAAATCCAGAAATTCATAGACTCCAGCCTGCCTAAAGAACCCTGCAACTGACTGAAGGAAAAACAAAGCACTGACCCCAAAGAGCAGCCCAGGCAGAGGGAGCTCTCTGATGCCATGCCTGGGGCTCATATACCTTCTGGCCCCGCCCAGCACCCAAACCAAACCAGCTGGGAAAGGGGAGGGGCAAAGCACAACAAAGTAGGAAGAGAGCAAGAAAAGCAGCTGTTGTTTTTTTATTTCTTTTTTAAAATCAACTTTATCTCAAAAGCATGCAGAGAGCAGACAAGATATCTCTGGTGATTCTAGAAGCACGAATCCCCTTTTGCTTTTTCTGCAGGTTTTAATAAGGGATTTACAATATCACCAAGCTAGTAACTGAAACTTTCTCAACTGGAATTAGTTTAAACAGGCTCATCCCCATCTGTAAACGCAGAGAACCAGCATTCACTAGCATGCCAGCCCTAATACGCACATACTCCACAACGCTGACTACTACTGATGGAACAAACAGTTGTGCAATACCTCTCTGTTCCCAGCTCCTTTACCTCACCTGCTCAACAGCTCCACCTGAGAAACGTGCCCGGGCGGCGCCGCGCCGCAACGTGCCCGGGCGGCGCCGCGCCGCAACGTGCCCGGGCGGCGCCGCGCCGCAACGTGCCCGGGCGGCGCCGCGCCGCAACGTGCCCGGGCGGCGCCGCGCCGCAACGTGCCCGGGCGGCGCCGCGCCGCAACGTGCCCGGGCGGCGCCGCGCCGCAACGTGCCCGGGCGGCGCCGCGCCGCAACGTGCCCGGGCGGCGCCGCGCCGCAACGTGCCCGGGCGGCGCCGCGCCGCAACGTGCCCGGGCGGCGCCGCGCCGCAACGTGCCCGGGCGGCGCCGCGCCGCAACGTGCCCGGGCGGCGCCGCGCCGCAACGTGCCCGGGCGGCGCCGCGCCGCAACGTGCCCGGGCGGCGCCGCGCCGCAACGTGCCCGGGCGGCGCCGCGCCGCAACGTGCCCGGGCGGCGCCGCGCCGCAACGTGCCCGGGCGGCGCCGCGCCGCAACGTGCCCGGGCGGCGCCGCGCCGCAACGTGCCCGGGCGGCGCCGCGCCGCAACGTGCCCGGGCGGCGCCGCGCCGCAACGTGCCCGGGCGGCGCCGCGCCGCAACGTGCCCGGGCGGCGCCGCGCCGCAACGTGCCCGGGCGGCGCCGCGCCGCAACGTGCCCGGGCGGCGCCGCGCCGCAACGTGCCCGGGCGGCGCCGCGCCGCAACGTGCCCGGGCGGCGCCGCGCCGCAACGTGCCCGGGCGGCGCCGCGCCGCAACGTGCCCGGGCGGCGCCGCGCCGCAACGTGCCCGGGCGGCGCCGCGCCGCAACGTGCCCGGGCGGCGCCGCGCCGCAACGTGCCCGGGCGGCGCCGCGCCGCAACGTGCCCGGGCGGCGCCGCGCCGCAACGTGCCCGGGCGGCGCCGCGCCGCAACGTGCCCGGGCGGCGCCGCGCCGCAACGTGCCCGGGCGGCGCCGCGCCGCAACGTGCCCGGGCGGCGCCGCGCCGCAACGTGCCCGGGCGGCGCCGCGCCGCAACGTGCCCGGGCGGCGCCGCGCCGCAACGTGCCCGGGCGGCGCCGCGCCGCAACGTGCCCGGGCGGCGCCGCGCCGCAACGTGCCCGGGCGGCGCCGCGCCGCAACGTGCCCGGGCGGCGCCGCGCCGCAACGTGCCCGGGCGGCGCCGCGCCGCAACGTGCCCGGGCGGCGCCGCGCCGCAACGTGCCCGGGCGGCGCCGCGCCGCAACGTGCCCGGGCGGCGCCGCGCCGCAACGTGCCCGGGCGGCGCCGCGCCGCAACGTGCCCGGGCGGCGCCGCGCCGCAACGTGCCCGGGCGGCGCCGCGCCGCAACGTGCCCGGGCGGCGCCGCGCCGCAACGTGCCCGGGCGGCGCCGCGCCGCAACGTGCCCGGGCGGCGCCGCGCCGCAACGTGCCCGGGCGGCGCCGCGCCGCAACGTGCCCGGGCGGCGCCGCGCCGCACGCCCGGGCGGCGCCGCGCCGCAACGTGCCCGGGCGGCGCCGCGCCGCAACGTGCCCGGGCGGCGCCGCGCCGCAACGTGCCCGGGCGGCGCCGCGCCGCAACGTGCCCGGGCGGCGCCGCGCCGCAACGTGCCCGGGCGGCGCCGCGCCGCAACGTGCCCGGGCGGCGCCGCGCCGCAACGTGCCCGGGCGGCGCCGCGCCGCAACGTGCCCGGGCGGCGCCGCGCCGCAACGTGCCCGGGCGGCGCCGCGCCGCAACGTGCCCGGGCGGCGCCGCGCCGCAACGTGCCCGGGCGGCGCCGCGCCGCAACGTGCCCGGGCGGCGCCGCGCCGCAACGTGCCCGGGCGGCGCCGCGCCGCAACGTGCCCGGGCGGCGCCGCGCCGCAACGTGCCCGGGCGGCGCCGCGCCGCAACGTGCCCGGGCGGCGCCGCGCCGCAACGTGCCCGGGCGGCGCCGCGCCGCAACGTGCCCGGGCGGCGCCGCGCCGCAACGTGCCCGGGCGGCGCCGCGCCGCAACGTGCCCGGGCGGCGCCGCGCCGCAACGTGCCCGGGCGGCGCCGCGCCGCAACGTGCCCGGGCGGCGCCGCGCCGCAACGTGCCCGGGCGGCGCCGCGCCGCAACGTGCCCGGGCGGCGCCGCGCCGCAACGTGCCCGGGCGGCGCCGCGCCGCAACGTGCCCGGGCGGCGCCGCGCCGCAACGTGCCCGGGCGGCGCCGCGCCGCAACGTGCCCGGGCGGCGCCGCGCCGCAACGTGCCCGGGCGGCGCCGCGCCGCAACGTGCCCGGGCGGCGCCGCGCCGCAACGTGCCCGGGCGGCGCCGCGCCGCAACGTGCCCGGGCGGCGCCGCGCCGCAACGTGCCCGGGCGGCGCCGCGCCGCAACGTGCCCTGCTCACTCTCTAGGCACTACTGCACTTATGCGGTCAAGAAACTGTACCCCACGGTTTCCCAAAAACAACGTACCTGACAACCCCTCATAAAAGAACATCGAATATGTGAATTCCAAGCACTTAAAGCCTAGAAGGCTGCGAGATCTAAAGACTCAACCCACAAGCAAACCCACAAGCAAAAGATCCAAAAATATAACAAACTGTCCCTAGACCTGAAACAGACTACCCTTTACATGCCCACTGCTGTGTTTTTCATATACATGCTCACACAGGGAGCCTCCATGATACATTTCTCCTAAACCATGCTCCATCACTTTTCCACCAACGTTGTGGCTTTGGTAAGATTTGACATATAGGCAAAGACTCACAGAAAGCCCCGTAATTCTGCCAAAATCATAAGGGACCCAGAACCACAAAGCAAACACACAAAGTAACATCACCATACTATCTGTAACACTGCTATAACAATTACTCACCTGAGGAAGAGCTGCATGCAATAGAAGCACCTACTACTAGATTGCTTTACTGTGACAGATCCTGCCAGTTGCCACCTAAAAAAGACATGCGTACACTTTTCTACTTGAAAATGCATCAGTCCATAGACTCTGACCCACCTAAAGAACCCTGCAACTGACTGAAGGAAAAACAAAGCACTTACCCCAAAGAGCAGCCCAGGCAGAAGGAGCTCTCTGATGGCATACCTGCAACTCAGTTACCATTAGGTCCCACCTGGAACCTGAAGCCAATCACCTGGGAAAATACAAAAAAAAAAAAAAAAAAAACAGAAAGAGGGGGAGTAGTAGCTGTGGTTTCTTTATTTATATGACTTAGCGCAACAGAATGCAGAGTGCAGACAAGAGAACTGGGGTGTTTCTAGAAGCAGACTAACACAGTCCACCAAAAAACTCAGAGTCCCCACTGACATCCACTCACCATCATGCCTCATTCACGTTTCCGTGCCTATGCCCTGAGCTACAAGAAACAAAGAGAGAAGGTCATATCCACGATGTACATGCAAACAGTATAGCTCCTTACAGAAAACTCAAACACAGAGACCAGAGGTAGAAGAAAAAATAAATAAATAAACACCCTAAAGTCAACAAATGCCAAAAGGCCATGAATGCACAGCAGCTCCAACAGAGGTAGCCACAGAATTACCCTTTGCAGATGAAAAAGGTGATCCTGCTCAGTCTCTTGGTAATACTGCACCTACGTGGTTGAGCCTCTTGTACCATGCAATCAAGCTGGTTTTAGTCCTCTGGAGAGTTACACATGTGGGTGTATACATCTAGAGATTAACATATAGATCAAAAACAGAAGAGTATCCCCCCACCCCAAAAAACAGTGAGCCAGCAGCCTCTACTTAATATTCCTCTATTAAGTGAATTCCAAGCACTTAAAATCCAGAAATCCATAGACTCCAGCCTGCCTAAACAACCCTGCAACTGACTGAAGGAAAAACAAAGCACTTACTCCAAGGAGCAGCCCAGGCAGAATGAGCTCTCTAATGCCATGCCTGGGGCTCATATACCTTTTGGCCCCGCCCAGCACCCAAACCCAATCAAGTGGTAAAGGGGAGGGGCAAAGCACAAGAAAGTAGGAAGAGAGCAGGCACAGCAGCAGCTGTGATGTTTTTTTGTTTGTTTGTTTTTTGTTTCTTTTTTTTAAATCTGCCATCAGGGAGTGTGAGCGAGAGATAGACTTCTGGAGTAACTCCCTGCAGGGCCTCAAGGGGAGGTACCGAGGTGAGACTCCTCAAATGGGGGTGGACCCCCTGCCCTGTAGCCGTCGGGCAGAGGGAGGGGATCTGGGAGCTGAGGAGGAATGGAAACAGGTCCCTGCTCGACATCGCAGGTGACGCCCTCCCCTTCCAGCCCCGCATTCCCAGGTGCCCTTATACAACAGGTTTGAGGCCCTGGAGCTCGACAGACCAGTTGCTGAGGAAGAGGTAGCAAGTGCTCCCAGGAGGATGCCTAGGGTGAGGAGGTCAACTCCACGCCTCAGGACTGCCTCCACCAAGAAAGACAGAAGGGTTATTGTTGTTGGAGACTCGATTCTTAGGGGAACAGAGGGCCCTATTTGTTGGCCTGACCCTACTCGTAGGGAAGTCTGCTGCCTCCCTGGGGTCAGGGTCAGGGACGTTGCCAGGAAGCTTCCCAACCTGGTACGCCCCTCTGACTATTACCCTCTTTTGATAGTCCAGGCGGGCAGTGACAACATCGAAGAGAGAAGCCTCAAGGCTATCAAAAGAGACTTTAGGGGACTGGGTCGGTTAGTGGATGGAGCGGGAGTGCAGGTGGTGTTTTCATCCATCCCTGCGGTGGCAGGGAGGGGTACAGAGAGGACACGGAAAGCCCACCTGTTAAACACGTGGCTCCGGGGCTGGTGCCAACGCAGAAATCTTGGGTTTTTTGATCATGGGGCACTTTACTCAGCACCTGGCCTGATGGCCGCAGACGGGTCCCTATCTTTTAGGGGAAAAAGGATCCTGGGCCAGGAGCTGGCAGGGCTCATTGAGAGGGCTTTAAACTAGGTAGGAAGGGGGATGGGGCTGAAGCTAAGATTGTTGGGGCTGTGCCAGGGGGAACAATGGCAAGGCCGGAGGATAAGGCAATGGCCCAGCTGAAGTGCATCTACATCAATGCACGCAGCATGGGTAACAAACAGGAGGAGCTGGAAGCCATCGTGCAGCAGGCAGGCTACGACTTGGTTGCCATCACGGAGACGTGGTGGGACCAGTCTCATGACTGGAGTGCTGCAATGCCTGGCTATAAGCTCTTTGGAAGGGACAGGCAGCACAGAAGGGGTGGTGGTGTGGCTCTCTATATTAGAGAGTCTTTTGAGGTTGTAGAACTCGAGGCTGGGAATGACAAGGTCGAGTCCCTTTGGGTTAGGATCGGCAGGGACAACAAGGCTAGTGTCCTGGTCGGGGTCTGTTATAGACCGCCGAACCAGGATGAGGAGACGGATGAGGAATTCTACAGGCAGCTGACAGAAGTTGCGAAATCGTCAGCTCTTGTACTCATGGGGGACTTCAACTTCCCTGACATGTCCTGGAAGCACAACACAGCCCTGAGAAAGCAGTCTAGGAGGTTTCTGGAGAGCGTGGAAGATAGCTTCCTGACGCAGCTGGTTAGTGAACCTACCAGGGGTGGTGCCCCGCTAGACCTTCTCTTCACAAACAGAGAAGGACTGGTGGAGGATGTGATTGTCGGGAGCTGTCTTGGGCAGAGTGACCACGAAATGGTGGAGTTCACTATTCTAGGCGAGGCCAGGAAGGGGACCAGTAAAACCGCTGTATTGGACTTTCGGAGGGCTGACTTTGAGCTGCTCAGGACACTAGTTGGTGGAGTCCCTTGGGAGGCGGTTCTGAAGGGCAGAGGAGTCCAGGAAGGCTGGGCGCTCTTCAAGAGGGAAATCTTAATGGCGCAAAACGGTCTGTCCCCACGTGCCCAAAGACGAGCTGGCGGGGAAGAAGACCAGCCTGGCTGAACAGAGAATTGTGGCTTGAGCTTAGGAGAAAAAAGAGGGTTTATAATCTTTGGAAAAGTGGGCAGGCCACTAGGGAGGACTTTAAGGATGTAGCGAGGCTGTGCAGGGACAAAATTAGGAAGGCCAAAGCTCATCTGGAGCTCAATCTGGCTACTGCTGTTAAAGATAACAAAAAATGTTTCTATAAATACATCAACACAAAAAGGAGGACTAAGGAGAATCTCCATCCTTTACTGGATGCGGGGGGAAACCTAGTTACAAGAGATGAGGAAAAGGCGGAGGTGCTCAATGCCTTCTTCGCCTCAGTCTTTAGCAGCAATACCGGTTGTTCTCTGGATACTCAGTACCCTGAGCTGGTGGAAGGGGGTGGGGAGCAGGATGTGGCCCTCACTATCCATGAAGAACTGGTTGGTGACCTGCTACGGCACTTGGATGTGCACAAGTCGATGGAACCGGATGGGATCCAGCCAAGGGTACTGAGAGAACTGGCAGAGGAGCTGGGTAAGCCACTATCCATCATTTATCAGCAGTCCTGGCGATCGGGGGAGGTCCCAGTGGACTGGCGGCTAGCAAACGTGACGCCCATCTACAAGAAGGGCCGGAGGGCAGACCCAGGAAACTACAGGCCTGTCAGTTTGACCTCAGTGCCAGGGAAGCTCATGGAACAGATCCTCCTGAGAGTCATCATGCAGCACTTGTAGGGCAAGCAGGCGATCAGGCCTAGTCAGCATGGGTTTATGAAAGGCAGGTCCTGCTTGACGAACCTGATCTCCTTCTATGACAAAGTGACGCGCTGGGTGGATGAGGGAAAGGCTGTGGATGTGGTCTACCTTGACTTCAGCAAGGCTTTTGACACCGTCTCCCACAGCATTCTCCTCAAGAAACTGGCTGCTCTTGGCTTGGACTGGCGCACGCTTCGTTGGGTTAGAAACTGGCTGGATAGCTGGGCCCAAAGAGTCGTGGTGAATGGAGCCAAGTCCAGTTGGAGGCCAGTCACTAGTGGCGTCCCCCAGGGCTCGGTGCTGGGGCCGGTCCTCTTTAATATCCTCATCGATGATCTGGACGAGGGCAATGAGTGCACCCTCAGTAAGTTTGCAGATGACACCAAGTTAGGTGCGTGTGTCGATCTGCTCGAGGGTAGGAAAGCTCTGCAGGAGGATCTGGATAGGCTGCACCGATGGGCTGAGGTCAACTGCATGAAGTTCAACAAGGCCAAGTGCCGGGTCCTGCACCTGGGGCGCAATAACCCCAAGCAGAGCTACAGGCTGGGAGAGGAATGGTTGGAGAGCTGCCAGGCAGAGAAGGACCTGGGAGTGATGGTGGATAGTCGGCTGAATATGAGCCAGCAGTGTGCTCAGGTGGCCAAGAAGGCCAACGGCATCCTGGCTTGTATCAGAAACAGTGTGACCAGCAGGGCTAGGGAGGTGATCGTCCCCCTGTACTCGGCTCTGGTGAGGCCGCACCTCGAGTACTGTGTTCAGTTTTGGGCCCCTCGCTACAAGAAGGACATCGAGGTGCTTGAGCGGGTGCAGAGAAGGGCGACGAAGCTGGTGAGGGGCCTGGAGAACAAGTCCTACGAGGAGTGGCTGAGGGAGCTGGGCTTGTTCAGCCTGGAGAAGAGGAGGCTCAGGGGCGACCTTATCGCTCTCTATAGGTACCTCAAGGGAGGCTGTAGTGAGGTGGGGGTTGGTCTGTTCTCCCACGTGCCTGGTGACAGGACGAGGGGGAATGGGCTTAAGTTGAGCCAGGGGAGTTTTAGGTTAGATGTTAGGAAGAACTTCTTTACCGAAAGGGTTGTGAGGCATTGGAACAGGCTGCCCAAGGAAGTGGTGGAGTCACCATCCCTGGAAGTCTTCAAAAGATGTTTAGATGTAGAGCTTAGGGATATGGTTTAGTGGGGACTGTTAGTGTTAGATCAGAGGTTGGACTCGATGATCTTGAGTTCTCTTCCAACCTAGAAATTCTGTGATTCTGTGATTCTGTGATATCCTGGTTTGGAGAGAAGCAAGGGCTATGGAAGGCTGAAAGTCTGAACAGAACCAAAGTCTTTGTGTACATGGCTATGGCTGTTGCCTCTGTCACTGAGGCCTATGAGGAGACGGCTTATTGCTAAAGCACCAGGGCCTCATTGTCTCCTTGTCCCCACCCATGAACCTGGAAGGGGTCGTACCATTCTCCTGCACTTGACAATGCACATCCTCATCTCCTAGTGCCCCAGGAAGAGCCCTGAGCAGTGTGTGAAGGGAAGAGATCTCCCTTCACAGAGGCTGGAGGTCAAGGCCTGGCCCTGGTGCTTGGTGAAACACATCCACTTTGTCTACACCTCAGTGTCACCTTCACATTGCCTTTGTCTCCTTGTCCTCACTGCCTCCAGTGTTCTGCTCTAACAAGCTCCAAGAGAGGCTGTGTCAGTGCTGGCCCTCAGGGGGACACTGCAGGAAACTTGCCTCTGACTTGGACTTCTGGAGAGATGTCTTCAATTGTCTCTGAGTGCCTGAGGTTTGTGGGCTCATCACCAAAGCTACCAGAGGGGTGATTCCAATGCCTTGGGCTGGGCCTGTGCTGCTGAGCTGGGCCGGGCTCCTGGGACAGAGAGAGCTCGTGGCAAGAGGGCCCTGGTGCAGAGAGACAGCTCTGCCCAGGAGCAGCTCCTCTGCACAGCGCAGCAGGACTGGGGGCTCTGACCACAGGCACCCAGGCAGAAAGGGATTCCAGGCAGCCTGGAGGGAGAGCTCAGTGCAGGAGAAACCTTCACAGCTCTGCCCACAGTAAGTATCTGGCTGCAGGACAGTGCAGGGGAGGTTCCTGGAAAAGGCTTCTGGATGCGGGATGTCTATGCCTGGCCAGGAGCTGCCAGGATGTCTCATGTGGCTTGTGCGGTGTGGAGGAGAAGGTGCTTCAGGGCAGCTGCAGGGGTGCCCAGGGCTGTGGTGCAGAGCAGGGTCCCTGCTGTGCCCCAAGGGCTGTGTGCCAGGGCATGGCCTCTGCTGCCTGCCAGACACAGCATTCAGCCTGCCTGACGAGCTGCCCAGGGGCTTGAGCAGAGGAAGGGCAGGGCAGGTGCTGCCTGCAAAGAGAAGGCTCTTTCTGCACTCTCTGCCTGCGCTTTCATAGTCTGATTGTGGGGTAGGCTGTGTTAAGAGAATGGTTGGGTTTGCACAGGTAATGGAGCTTCCTATTGCATTGGAATGAGACATAAACAGGTTAGTGACAAACCTGAGAGTGTCCCTTCCCTTCTCTCTCCTTACAGACTGCTCCAGGGCGTTTTTAGAACCGTTCTTTAGGACCTACTGAGAGGGGGATGTCCCCAGAGCTGTCCCCATCCCCGGGAGGTGTCTGCAGGACAGAGCTGGGCACGCAGAGGATGGGATGGGGTCTGTGAGCATGGACAGGAGGAGACATGGGGACAGACAAAGAGATGTTGACAGGACAGCTGCAGGCAGCAGGGACATTGGCAGGCAGTGAGAGGGAGCTGCTCCCTCCCTGCCATTCCCTGCAGTGCAGGCACCTTCCTTGCAGCAGCCCCTGGTCTCATCTCTTCCCCAGAAACTCCTTCACAGTTTCTGTCATGGCATATATAACCTATGGGCTGAAAATATGGGGTGTCTGAACCCTAAATCTCTGTGTAAGTAGACACATTTGCTGCAGGCCCCTTCCACCTTCCTCCATGGAAGAAGGCACAGAATCACAGAATCATAGAATATCCCGAGTTGGAAGGGACCCACAAGGATCATCGAGTCTAGCTCCTGGCTCCCCAGAGGTCCTACCCCCAAATTCCTACCATATGACAAGGAGCATATTCCAAATGCTTCTTCCACGCCAGAGCTCTTGTCCCTCTCCTGGCTGTGCCAGCCAGATGGCACAGGTCTGTGAGGACAGCCTCTACCTTACCAACACCGCAGCTTCTGCACTGGGTTGGGTCTGCCCTACCTGCCCATGCCTGCTGCTCCCCCTTCCCCAGCATGGCAGCTGGTGGTGTCTGATTCTGACAAGGAGTGCTGTGAACGGCGGGTGAAGCAGGAGGAGATGCTCCCTGCCAGACATGCACGATCCACCTGCTGATTTTGTCTCCTGAGTATTGAACAGGGAAGACGCACACAGAGTCACACAGCCAAACGCCCCTCACTCAACAGAGGGAGCCACTTCCCAGGAACCTTCCTTCTTGGAACCTCGAATGCAGCAGAGCAGGCTCACTGGGAGCTGATGGAGAGAGGAAGCTGCAGTGTACAGGACACTCAGGAAGCACACAGCAGGGCTCCAGATAGGGAGACACAAAGGTCCTCTTAGAAACAGGAAATGTAAGGTTTTAACTGGGAATTAACTGAATTTTTCTCACAGACTTTACTCCTAACACTCCTTATTTATTGATTGATTGATTGATTGATTTATTTATTTATTTTTCTCATTTGGCAGTGTCCATGTCCAGAACCAGCAAATGCCCAACATCAGCTCTGTGAGTGAGTTCCTCCTGCTGGCATTCGCAGACATGTGGGAGCTGCAGCTCCTGCACTTTGCGCTCTTCCTGGGCATCTACCAGGCTGCCCTCCTGGGCAACGGACTCATCCTCACCACCGTAGCCTGCGACCACCGCCTGCACACCCCCATGTACTTCTTCCTCCTCAACCTCGCCCTCCTCGACCTGGGCTGCATCTCCACCACTCTGCCCAAAGCCATGGCCAATTCTCTGTGGGACACCAGGGCCATCTCCTATCAAGGGTGTGCTGCCCAGGTCTTTCTATTAGTCTTCCTGATTACAGCAGAATTTTATGTTCTCACCACCATGGCCTATGACCACTATGTTGCCATCAGCAAGCCCCTGCACTATGGGAGCCTCTTGGGCAGCAGAGCTTGTGCCCAGATGGCAGCAGCTGTCTGGGGCAGTGGCTTTCTCCATGGTGTCCTGCACACAGCCAGTACATTTTCCCTGCCCCTTTGCCAAGGCAATGCTTTGGACCAGTTCTTCTGTGAAGTCCCCCACATCCTCAAGCTCTCCTGCTCAGATGCCTACCTCAGGGAAGTTGGGTTTATTGCATTTAGCTTTTGTTTAGGTGCTGGCTGTTTTGTTTTCATTGTGTTGTCCTATGCGCAGATCTTCAGGGCCGTGCTTAGGATCCCTGCTGAGCAGAGCCTGCACAAAGCCTTTTCCACATGCCTCCCTCACCTTGTGGTAGTCTCCCTGTTTGTCAGCATTATTGTGTTTGCCGGTGTGAAGCCCCCCGCCACCTCCTCCCTATACCTGGACTTTGTGGTGGCAGTTCTGTACTCAGTGGTACCTCCAGCAGTGAACCCCCTCATCTACAGCATGAGGAACCAGGAGCTCAAACATGCACTGAAGAAGCTGTTTCAGTTTTCTTCCAGGAGCAATTAGCTGCTGCTCTGCTGCTGCAATAGGAAAAACTCACCAAAAAAAACACGGTGGGAGACACAGCCTTTCAGTGCCATGTTCCAGGTCCACCAATGCAGCCCCCAAACTGTGAGAAACAAAGTAAAAATGTTATGTACAGAAGGAGAGCAGATGGATCTCAGGATACAGGACTGCAGGCACCTGTGGGCAGTATGGACACTGACCTGCGGTCTCAAGCCTCCCTGAGTGGCAATAGAAGAAAGAGACCAGTGCCTGTCCTGTGCCACCTCCCTGCCAGCCCTGCCCTTCCACAGGTGGAGTATTTTTCTCTTACTTGGGCACCAGCAGAGCTTTGCCTCCTTGTCCTCCACAGGGAGATGAGCCACAGGCCTGGCTGTGTGCGAGGAGGCAGCAGACCTGAGCAGAAAAAAAGACAGTTTCTTGTCACTCCAGCATCTGAAGCGTCCAGCCCCTGTGGTTGATTCTGTTCTCTGCAGCAAAGGGATGTCACC
>NW_022474011.1:0-40169 GCF_009819795.1 Aythya fuligula | reverse complement strand
GCCAACTAAAACCCTAACGGAGACCACAAAACACGTCAAAAACACCCCAAACAAGAACAGGATCACCCCAGAAAACTGAAGAAAATACCCCAAAAGCCATAGATCCACCCCAAAGTCCCCCTAAACCTACCTGATGTTCTCCAAAACCCACAATTTACACTTTTCCACCATGATGACTAATAAGAAGCCAAGTAAAACGCAACGGAGACCCCAAAACACGTCAAAAACACCCCAAAAAGAACACGATCACCACAAAAAAAAAAAAAAAAAAAAAAAAAAAAAAACAGAAGAAAACCCCAAAACCATAGATCCACCCCAAAACCACCCTAAACCTACCTGATATTCTCCAAAACCCACAATTTACAATTTTCCAACATGATGACCAACAAGAACCCAACTAAAACCCAACGGAGACCCAAAAACACATCAAAAACACGCCAAAAAAGAACTGGATCAGAAGAGAAAACCCCAATACCATGAATTTCCCCCCAAAACCACCCTAAACTCACCTGATCGTCTCCAAACCCCACAATCCACTCCCATTGAACTTAACGACGACCTGACAACACAACGAAACCCAACGGAGACCCAAAAACACGTCAAAAATACCCCAGAAAAGAACAGGATCACCCCAAAAAACAGAAGAAAAACTCAAATACCATGAATCCACCCCAGAAGTCCCCCTAAAACTACCTGAAGTTCTCCAAAAATCGCAATTTACCATTTTCCACCACGATGACAACGGAAAACGCAACAAAACCCAACGGAGACCATAAAACACGTCACAAACACCCCCAAAAAGAATAGGATCACGCCCAAAAACGAAAGAAAATCCCCAAAATCATAGATCCACCCCAAAACCACCCTAAACCTACCTGATTGTACTGGGTCTGGCTGGAATGTTAACTTTCCCGGCAGCAGCCCATACAGTGCCGTACTCTGTACTTGTAGCTGGAACAGCAGTGTTATCACACCAGTGTTGTGTCTACTGCTGAGCAGCAGTGGCACAGCATTGGGCCTTTCTCTAACCCTCCTAGGGGGTGGGCAAAAAGTGAGGAGAGAAACATCACTATGGCAGCTGACCTAAACCAATCAAAGGGATATTCCATACCATGTGGTGTCACACTCAGCAATAAAAGGATGGAAACAGGAAGAAGAGGGGAGGGGTGGGCTCTCGTTGAGAAGACCTCGGTCCTCCTCTCGAACACCGGCTGCGTGCGTTGAGGCCTTGCTTCAAGGACGTGGTCAATCATCGCTCATTTGTGGGAAGTAGAGAGTAATTTCTTTCCTCTGCACTTCCATATAGCTTTCATTTATTTTGTTTGTTTGTTTTCCTCCCTTGTTCCCCTTTTCCCTTTTACTTCCCCTTAGTTAAATTGTTTAGTTCATGGTAGTCTTTATTTAATTATTATAATTATTTCCCTTTAAATAATTATCCTTATCTCAACCCGTGAGTTGTTCTTTGCTTTACTTCTCCCCCTCCTCATCTAAAGGAGGGGGAGTGAGAGAGCGGTTGTGGGGTTTAGCTGCCCAGCACGGTAAAAACACCACACTGATGTTCTCCAAAACCCAAAGTCCACTCCCAACCACCATAAAACCCATTAGGAACCCAACAAAGCCCAACGGAGACACCAAAACACGGCATAAACACCCCAAAAAAGAACAGGATCATCCCAAATAACAGAAGGAAACCCCAAAAGCCATAGATCCACCCCAAAAGTCCCCCTAAACCTACCTGATGTTCTCCAAAACCCACAATTTACCATTTTCCACCATAATGACAACGGAAAACCAACGAAACCCAACAGAGACCCCAAAACACGTCAAAAACACCCCCAAACAAGAACAGGATCACCCCAAAATGAAAGAAAACACCCAGAACCATAGATCCATCCCAAAAGTCCCCCTAAACCTACCTGATGTTCTCCAAAACCCGCAATTTACCCTTTTCCACCACGATGACAACGGAAAATCCAACAAAACACCCCCAAAAAAGAATGAGACCACCCCAAAAACAGAAGAAAAACCCTAAAAAAGAAAAAACAAACAGAAGAAATCCCCCAAAACCATAGATTCACACCCCCAAATTCCTTAAACTACCTGATGTTCTCCAAAACCCACAATTTACCTTTTCCACCATGATGACAACGGAAAACCCAACGAAACCCAACAGAGACCCCAAAACACGTCAAAGACACCCCAAAAAAGAACACGATCACCCCCAAAAACGAAAGAAAACACCCAGAACCATAGATCCATCCCCAAACCACCCTAAACCTACCTGATGTTCTCCATAACCCGCAATTTACCCTTTTCCACCACGATGACAACGGAAAACCCAACAAAACACCCCAAAAAAGAACGAGACCACCCCAAAAACAGAAGAAAACCCTAAAAAAAAAAAACAAACAGAAGAAATCCCCCAAAACCATAGATTCACACCCCCAAATTCCTTAAACTCACCTGATGTTCTCCAAAACCCACAATTTACCCTTTTCCACCATGATGACCGAGAACCCAACAAAACCCAACGGACAACCCCAAACACCTCAAAAACTTCCCAAAAAAGAACGGGACCAGGCAAAAAAAAAAAACAGAAGAATACCCCAAAAACCATGAATCTGCCCCAAAAGTCCCCTAAACCTACCTGAAGTTCTCCAAAACCCACTATTTACCTTTTTCCACCACGATGACAACGGAAAACCCAACGAAACCAATCGGAGACCCCATAAAACGTCAAAAACACGCCCAAAAAGAACTGGATCAGAAGAAAAAAAAAAAAAAAAGTATGAATTTCCCCCCTAAACCAGCCTAAACTCACCTGATCTTCTCCAAATCCCACATTTCACTCCCATTCACCATCATGACCAACAAGAACCCAACGAAAACCCTAACGGAGACAACAAAACACTTCAAAACAACCCAAAAAAGAACGGGATCAACCCCAAAAACTGGAAGAAAACCCCCAAAGCCATAGATCCACCCCAAAAGTCCCCTAAAACCTACCTGATGTTCTCCAAATCCCAAAGTCCACTCCCGACCACCATAAAACCCATTAGGAACCCAACAACACCCGAACGGAAACCAAAAAGAACGTCATAAACACGCCAAAAAATAACAGGATCACCCCCAAAAACGAAAGAAAACCCCAAAAGCCATAGATCCACCCCCAAATGTCCCCCCTAAACCTACATGATGATCTCCAAAACCCACAATTTACACTATTCCACCATGATGACCAAAGAAACCCAACTAAAACCCAACAGGAGACCACAAAACACGTCAAAAACACGCCAAAAAAGAACACGATCACCCCAGAAAAACGAAAGAAAATCCCAAAAGCCATAGATCCACCGCAAAATTCCCCCTAAACCTACCTGATGTTCTCCAAAACCCACAATTTACACTTTTCCACCATGATGACCTAATAAGAAGCCAAGTAAAACCCAGCGGAGACCCCAAAACACGTCAAAAACACCCCAAAAAAGAACAGGATCAACCCCCAAAAAACAGAAAAAAAAAAAAAAACAAAACCATAGATCCATCCCAAAACCATCCTAAACCTACCAGGTGTTCTCCAAAACCCAGAATTTTCCATTTTCCAACATGATTACGAACAAAACCCAACTAAAACCCAACGGAGACCCAAAAACACGTCAAAAACACCCCAAAAAAGAACTGGATCAGAAGAAAAAACCCCAATACCATGAATTTCCCCCCAAACCACCCTAAACTCACTTGATCTTCTCCAAAACCCACAATCCACTCCCATTGAACTTAACGACCAACGAGAACCCAACGAAATCCAATGGAGACCACAAAACACTTCAAAAACACCCCAAACAAGAACGCGATCAACCCCAAAACTGGAAGAAAATCCCAAAAGCCATAGATCCACCCCAAATATCCCCCTAAACCTACCTGATGTTCTCTAAAACCCACAATTTAAACTATTCCAACATGAAGACCAATAAGAAGCCAACTAAAACCCAAGGGAGACCACAAAACACGTCAAAAACACGCCAAACAAGAACAGGATCACCTCAGAAAACACAAGAAAATACCAAAAGCCATAGATCCACCCCAAATATCCCCCTAAACCTACCTGATGTTCTCCAAAACCCACAATTTACACTTTTCCACCATGATGACTAATAAGAAGCCAAGTAAAACCCAACGGAGACCCCAAAACACATCAAAAACACGCCAAAAAAGAACACGATCACAACAAAAAAAAAAAAAAAACAAAAAACAGAAGAAAACCCCAAAACCATAGATCCACCCCAAAACCACCCTAAACCTACCTGATGTTCTCCAAAACCCACTATTTACAATTTTCCAACATGATGACCAACAAGAACCCAACTAAAACCCAACGGAGACCCAAAAACACATCAAAAACACGCCAAAAAAGAACTGGATCAGAAGAGAAAACCCCAATACCATGAATTTCCCCCCAAAACCACCCTAAACTCACCTGATCGTCTCCAAACCCCACAATCCACTCCCATTGAACTTAACGACGACCGACAACACAACGAAACCCAACGGAGACCCAAAAACACAGTCAAAAATACCCCAGAAAAGAACAGGATCACCCCAAAAAACAGAAGAAAAACTCAAGTACCATGAATCCACCCCAGAAGTCCCCCTAAAACTACCTGAAGTTCTCCAAAAATCGCAATTTACCATTTTCCACCACGATGACAACGGAAAACGCAACAAAACCCAACGGAGACCACAAAACACGTCACAAACACCCCCAAAAAGAATAGGATCACGCCCAAAAACGAAAGAAAATCCCCAAAACCATAGATCCACCCCAAAACCACCCTAAACCTACCTGATTGTACTGGGTCTGGCTGGAATGTTAACTTTCCCGGCAGCAGCCCATACAGTGCCGTACTCTGTACTTGTAGCTGGAACAGCAGTGTTATCACACCAGTGTTGTGTCTACTGCTGAGCAGCAGTGGCACAGCATTGGGCCTTTCTCTAACCCTCCTAGGGGGTGGGCAAAAAGTGAGGAGAGAAACATCCCTATGGCAGCTGACCTAAACCAATCAAAGGGATATTCCATACCATGTGGTGTCACACTCAGCAATAAAAGGTGGAAACAGGAAGAAGAGGGGAGGGGTGGGCTCTCGTTGAGAAGACGTCGGTCCTCCTCTCGAACACCGGCTGCGTGCGTTGAGGCCTTGCTTCAAGGACGTGGACAATCATGGCTCATTTGTGGGAAGTAGAGAGTAATTTCTTTCCTCTGCACTTCCATATAGCTTTCATTTATTTTGTTTGTTTGTTTTCCTCTGTTGTCGACGGGAGGAAGACACAGACACTCAATATGAGTGAACAGTGAACTTCAACTTTAATGGATAGCTCAGTCGCCTTTTATCTATTCCGAAACTCGTAAACATTCTTAAACTAAACTTAGGATTGGCTAACACTTTCCCGCGCTATGCAGTTGCTACCGTCCTGCCCCAGGGGGTCTATCCAATCGCCTAAGGGCATCGTGTTCTTGATCCTGATTGGCTCTCAGCCACCTGCGTACGTGCCCAGATCCATGTAAGCTAAGTACGGTACTTTATTAGCCTGCCAATTGCCCCACATTCACATGTCCCACCTCACTTAACCATTCCTCAACTATTCCCCCGTTTTTATTTTGCTCAACAAATACCTTCTGTGAGAGTTGCTCTAGTTTTTTAGTTAGGCAGTTAAAGATTACATATGCAGCAATTATAATCAATATAACTATAAGTAGAAACCGAAGTCCCTCTTTAACTAACTGAACAGAATGAGCTCTGTCCAGACTGATTAGCCCAGGTGACCCATATATTCTGCTGAGGGTCAATTTTCCCTAAGATGGCATTACCATGTCCAGCCATTATTATAACTGATAACATAACCAAAGTCCCTTGCTTTGTTCATTCAGCCATGGTCGCTGTTATCCTTTCTTGGTGACTTTTCTTCAAGGGCTGGTTTTACATCAGATGTCAAATGCATCACATAACACAACTATACAACTTAACCCTAATAACACTACAATTACTGTAAGCACTCAATGGCAACACAATTAATAGTAAGCAACAACTCAATAGCAACACATCCAAACCCAATCACTTGATGGTGATTAAAGGCTGCTCTTGATAGTCGTCGAGGTGCCACAGCCCACGTCACCGTCAGAATAACTATCAGGAACCTCTTCCTGGTCGTCCTCGGCGCGTGCAGACTCCAAAGCTGCTTCAGTCCGCTTTGCAGTGATCCACCGGGCACCCACTTCTGGCACCTCTTCAAAATCTCTATAACATTTTATAACATTTTTGCAAGTAACCCTACAACCACATTTATCACAATACTACATGCAATGATGATTGACACCACAGCGAACAAAATCCTCAATCCCTCCTTGATCAATCCCAGTAAGCATCTATGCACTGTTTCAAACAAACCAGTGAACCATTGATGGAAAGGATTGATACCATATTGACTCTCTCATGTGCTCTTTCAAGAAAGTAATAGATTTGTGCATTGACTCAGTACGATCAAAAAGTTTTAAACAGTACGTTCCCTTAAGTTTCTCCAAGTGGCTACTTCACACAATGACTAATTTCCTATGATTTCAGCCTGTACTATGGCAATAAATGCGCTCTCACTAACACAGTACACAGCACACTTGCACACTCAGATCACACTTGTACACCCAGAGCACACTTGCACACCCAGAGCACACTTGCACACCCAGAGCACACTTGCACACCCAGAGGCCTCTGGCACATCTCACTCTCAATCATACCACAACCTCAATCATACCACAAGAATATAATTTAGAATGATAAGCAAACAAACAAGTATTGCCTCTCATTGTGTTCCTCATGAAGTGACTTGCAACGCTTTGTTTTAAAACCTTACCCTTACATAAATACTTTCAACACAAAACACCTGGACATTTAAGAATAACACATCTTGAATTGTTCTTTGGGGTTGCAATGGGGGAGCTATCCATTCCAATACCACAGTTTCCACTCCCGTCTCCCCCGTTTTTATTTTTTGCTGTGTGATAGCACCCATCAAGTATTGCGGACCACACAGAATAGTAAGATCGAGTGGCCTGTCGGGTATGCATCGATGTGTGACACGCGTTGTAATCAATGATGCAATTTGTTGTAATATTTCTGACTGTTTTTCTGATAATGTTACCTTTGTGGCAGGGTCGGTTCCTTTTAATAATGGCCGAAGGGAATTCAACAGTTCATTTGGAATTCCGACCACTGGCCTAATCCATTGTAAATCTCCTAGCAGTTTTTGAGCATCATTGAGGGTTTTGATGTTCGATTGGATGGTAAGTTTCTGAGGCTGAATAGTGGAATCTGTAATTTTCCACCCCAAGTACTTCCAGGGGCTTGCCTCCTGAATTTTTTCTGGTGCAATTACCAGTCCCATTTGTTTAAGAGCAGCTGCCAGAGCATTTTTCTGTTGCAGGGAAAATATCTCCTTCTGGGCTAACAAAATATCGTCCATGTAATGGTAAATTATCGTTTTGGGCCATGCGCGGCGAATTGGTTGAAGTGCCGCATCGACATAGAGCTGACATAAAGCAGGTGAATTACGCATGCCCTGAGGTAATACAGTCCACTCAAATCTCTGACATGGCCCTTCACAGTTTATGGCAGGGAGTGTAAAAGCAAACCTCTGTTTATCATTTTCATGTAATGCAATTGTAAAAAAGCAGTCTTTAAGATCTACAATTAACAATTTCCACCCTTCTGGTATCATAGCAGGATTAGGTAACCCAGGTTGCAGTGCTCCCATAGCACACATTTGACTATTAACTGCTCGTAAGTCGTGTAGCAAACAGTATTTCCCTGATTTTTTGGGAATCACAAAAACCGGAGTATTCCAAGGGCTTGTTGACAGTCTCAGATGCCCTTGTTGATACTGTTCCTGTACTAATTTATGAGCATGTAAAAGACTTTCCCGTTTTAGTGGCCACTGTTCAACCCACACAGGTTCATCAGTTTTTCATTTAAGTGGGATTGGGAAAGTCCGAGCAATGGCCACACCTAAAAATTTTGATGATTTGTTGTGAGAACCGCTCCCATTTGGGCAAGGATATCTCGCCCTATTAACGCTTGTACTCCCTCAGGCAGTGATAAGATGGATACACTGCAATTTACCACCTTATCACCTATTGTCCATTGCAGCACTGGTGATCGACGAGCAAGAATCATACCTCCTACTCCTGAAACCGTGGCATTAGACTCAAATGTAGGCCAATGTGACGGCCAATCTTTTGTGCTAATTATCGATACATCAGCACCAGTATCCAACAATGCCTCAATTTGTATTTTCTCATCCTTTAAGCACACAGCGACCTTTTGTCGTGGTCTTTGACGCATACCAAATGTCAATAGCACCACTTTTCCCATGGAGCCAAATGCTCCCTGTCCTCGATACTTTCCAGATTCTGGTGCTAACGATTCAGCAAGATGAGGCAATGGGATTAATTGTGCTACTTTTGTGCCCCGCGGCACATGAATTGGAGGGAACATTGCAGAAACCATAACTTGTATTTCCCCAAGATAGTCCTTATCAATAAGTCCAATTAATATTTGTAATCCATTCATAGTGGCAGACGATCTCCCTATTAATAGAGCTCCCACGGGTTCACCATTAATAATAATTGGTCCAAAAACTCCTGTCCTTACCCTGGTGGGTCTCGAATCCAATAAAGTCACATCAACTACTGTTGCCAAATCCAGGCCGAGGCTCTCTCTGGTGGCTGGTCGGAGAAAGAGGGAGCCGCTGCAGATGGTGCCGGTGCTGTTGCTGCCGTTGTCACAAAAGCCGCTTTTTGTGTCGTCGCGGGGCGGCTCTTCCCGCTGCTCCGGCCGTTTCCCGACGCACCTCGTCGGCATGCCGAAGTGCTATAAGTATCTGATTGACAGTTCTGGCACCACACTGATTCTGTTTTACACTCCCGTCTGATGTGTCCCGCAATACCACACCGAAAACAACAGCGCTGCGGTGCCGATCCTTGGCCATTAGAACGTCCTCCGGGGGTTTGCAAAGGTGCAAGGGCGGCAGGCACTTTAGACTGCTCGTTCATGTTGTCACCTAATTGTTTTACTGCTTTTACTAACATAGCCTGTGGACCTACAGGTACCTGAGACATTCTTTCCAATCCTTCCTCTATTGTCCAAGTACTCGGCAATGTAGCTAATATACTTCGAGTTGAAGGGTTACAATCTTGGAGTGCACATTGCTTTAATATAGTGCCTTTAAGAGAATCGGGAACTCCCGCGGCTTGTATTGCATTTGCTACTCGATCGATAAACAACCCGAATGGTTCCTCCCTACCCTGTTTAATTCCCATGTAGGACGGTATTCCCCCTGGTTCTCTAATTTGTTCTAATGCCCTTCTGGCTAGATTCATGGATACCTTAGCTTTGTCCGGTCCCAAAAGTGCCTGCGCCTCTGTTCTAAAATATGGTCCCATACCCATTAATTCGTCTAATGTAACACCATACAGGGGATCTCCAGGCGCTCGTATCATCGCTACTGCCTCTTGGCAAACACTGTGCCAATGTGCATTAAACAAAAGTTGATGCTGTGTTAAGATTAATTTCATTGTGTTGCGAATATCTCCTGGGAGTAAAATATTTGTTCCCCATATATAGTCTAACATTTGATGAGTAGGTTCTCCTTTTAGTCCAGACTCATTTACTGTAGATCGTAATTGTGTCAATAATTTCCAATCCAAATTAGTCAACTGAGCCTGTACATTTCCCTGTGCATCTGGAGGTGAGTACACCACCGGGAAGGCTGTTGTTATCTGTGCTGCTATCTCGATATTCCCGTCCTTCATTGCCTCATGAGCTATTCTTTTCCATGTCTCCTCCCTATCCTGTAAATTGGATTTAAATGGATTTGTCGAAAATGAATTTGTTCCCGATTCCCCACCCACCCTTTCTCCTTTCTCTAATTGTGCGGGTGGGGCTGTCGGTGGCTGTGAAGGTTCTTCTTCCCCTGATACGGGTACAGACGTTTCCCAGCCACCCGAGGTCCCCTGTGGAATTATAACTGTTCTATATGATGGTGGAGAGGGGTAAGACTGTTCCTCAGCTCTTTGTTGAGTAGAGGAAGCAGCAGAAGTCCCCCCATTCTGACTGGATGATCCTAATCGCTCAGTTGCGGCAGCAGCTATTTTTTGTTCAGCTTGATGTGTTGCTAACGCATTAGTTACCACCCTCCATGGCTTCATTAATTTTCTCGCCACCTTGTTATCACTAATCACCTCATCAAACAGTTTGTCCCCGAACTTTTTCCACTCTGCTTGTTCAAACACCATATCAGGATTTAAAAAACAACCCTTAGCTACCCCATAAGCTAATAACTCTGGCAATTCCTTTTTACAATATATACACTGTGTGCTCCGCTTTTCTAAAAAGCATTTGAGCAAATCATACGCCGCTTGCCTCTCCATACCTTTATATGCGTCGGTACCGTTGCAGCCTTTGCAAGACCTCGGCGGCGCGTTCCGGCGGGACCCTCTATGGGCTCGTCCCGGGTGCGAGGACTCTCTTTCCGAGCTGCGGGTGCGGGGATTTCAAGTTTTCGTCCCTTTCACCTTTCAGGCCTCGGGTGCGGAGATTCAACAATTTTTAATCCTTTTCACCTCCTGAGCTGCGTTGCAGGACCGGTCCCCGTATCCCGTCCAACCGTGGCTCGCAGGTTCGACTCCAGCCGAGTCCCTGTTCCCGTTCAGATCTGTCCCTGTTCGGGCGCCATTTGTTGTCGACAGGAGGAAGACACAGACACTCAATATGAGTGAACAGTGAACTTCAACTTTAATGGATAGCTCAGTCGCCTTTTATCTATTCCGAAACTCGTAAACATTCTTAAACTAAACTTAGGATTGGCTAACACTTTCCCGCGCTATGCAGTTGCTACCGTCCTGCCCCAGGGGGTCTATCCAATCGCCTAAGGGCATCGTGTTCTTGATCCTGATTGGCTCTCAGCCACCTGCGTACGTGCCCAGATCCATGTAAGCTAAGTACGGTACTTTATTAGCTTATTGCCTGCCAATTGCCCCACATTCACATGTCCCACCTCACTTAACCATTCCTCAACATTCCTCCCTTTTTCCCCTTTTCCCTTTTACTTCCCCTTAGTTAAATTGTTTAGTTCATGGTAGTCTTTATTTAATTATTATAATTATTTCCCTTTAAATAATTATCCTTATCTCAACCCGTGAGTTGTTCTTTGCTTTACTTCTCCCCCTCCTCATCTAAAGGAGGGGGAGTGAGAGAGCGGTTGTGGGGTTTAGCTGCCCAGCACGGTAAAACCACCACACTGATGTTCTCCAAAACCCAAAGTCCACTCCCAACCACCATAAAACCCATTAGGAACCCAACAAAGCCCAACGGAGACACCAAAACACGGCATAAACACCCCAAAAAAGAACAGGATCATCCCAAAATAACAGAAGGAAACCCCAAAAGCCATAGATCCACCCCAAAAGTCCCCCTAAACCTACCTGATGTTCTCCAAAACCCACAATTTACCATTTTCCACCATGATGACAACGGAAAACCAAGCGAAACCCAACAGAGACCCCAAAACACGTCAAAGACACCCCAAAAAAGAACACGATCACCCCCAAAAACGAAAGAAAACACCCAGAACCATAGATCCATCCCCAAACCACCCTAAACCTACCTGATGTTCTCCATAACCCGCAATTTACCCTTTTCCACCACGATGACAACGGAAAACCCAACAAAACACCCCAAAAAAGAACGAGACCACCCTAAAAACAGAAGAAAACCCTAAAAAAAAAAAAAAAAAAAAAACAGAAGAAATCCCCCAAAACCATAGATTCACACCCCCAAATTCCTTAAACTCACCTGATGTTCTCCAAAACCCACAATTTACCCTTTTCCACCATGATGACAACGGAAAACCCAACGAAACCCAACAGAGACACCAAAACACGTCAAAGACACTCCAAAAAAGAACACGATCACCCCCAAAAATGAAAGAAAACACCCAGAACCATAGATCCATCCCCAAACCAACCTAAACCTACCTGATGTTCTCCATAACCCGCAATTTACCCTTTTCCACCACGATGACAACGGAAAACCCAACAAAACACCCCAAAAAAGAACGAGTCCACCCCAAAAACAGAAGAAAACCCTAAAAAAAAACCAGAAGAAATCCTCCAAAACCATAGATTCACACCCCCAAATTCCTTAAACTCACCTGATGTTCACCAAAACCCACAATTTACCCTTTTCCACCATGATGACCGAGAACCCAACAAAACCCAACGGACAACCCCAAACACCTCAAAAACTTCCCAAAACAGAACGGGACCAGACAAAAAAAAAACAAAAGAAAACCCCAAAAACCATGAATCTGCCCCAAAAGTCCCCCTAAACCTACCTGAAGTTCTCCAAAAACCACTATTTACCTTTTTCCACCACGATGACAAAGGAAAACCCAACGAAACTCGTCGGAGACCCCATAACACGTCAAAAACACGCCAAAAAAGAACTGGATCAGAAGAAAAAAAAAAAAAAAGTATGAATTTCCCCACAAACAACCCTAAACTCACCTGATCTTCTCCAAAACCCACAATCCACTCCCATTTACCTTAACGACCAACGAGAACCCAACGAAATCCAATGGAGACAACAAAACACTTCAAAAACAACCCAAAAAAGAACGCGATCAACCCCAAAACTGGAAGAAAATCCCAAAAGCCATAGATCCACCCCAAAAGTCCCCCTAAACCTACCTGATGTTCTCCAAATCCCAAAGTCCACTCCCGACCACCATAAAAACCATTAGGAACCCAACAACACCGAACGGAAACCACAAAGCACGTCAAACACACGCCAAAAAACAACAGGATCACCCCAGAAAACACAAGAAAATCCCAAAAGCCATAGATCCATCCCAAATGTCCCCCTAAACCTGCCTGATGTTCTCCAAAACCCACAATTTAAACTATTCCAACATGATGACCAATAAGAAGCCAACTAAAACCCAACAGGAGACCACAAAACACGTCAAAAACACGCCAAAAAAGAACACGATCACCCCAGAAAACACAAGAAAATACCAAAAGCCATAGATCCACCCCAAAGGTCCCCCTAAACCTACCTGATGTTGTCCAAAACCCACAATTTACACTTTTCCACCATGATGACTAATAAGAAGACAAGTAAAACCCAATGGAGACCCCAAAACACGTCAAAAACACCCCAAAAAAGAACACGATCACCACAAAAAAAAAAAAAAAAAAAAAAACAAACAAACAGAAGAAAACCCCCAAACCATAGATCCACCCCAAAACCACCCTAAACCTACCTGATGTTCTCCAAAACCCACTATTTACCATTTTCCACCATGATGACAACGGAAAACCAAACGAAACCCAACGGAGACCACAAAAAACGTTAAAAACACCCCAAAAAAGAACTGGATAAGAAGAAAAAAAAAAAAAACAAAAACCATGAATTTCCCCACAAAACCACCCTAAACCCACCTGATCTTCTCCAAATCCCACATTTCACTCCCATTCACCATGATGATTACAAGAACCCAACAAAACCTAACGGAGACCAAAAAACACGTCAAAAACACCACAAAAAAGAACAGGATCACCCCAGAAAACTGGAAGAAAATACCCCAAAACCATAGATCCACCCCAAAGGTCCCCCTAGACCTACCTAATGTTCTCCAAATCCCAAAGTCCACTCCCGACCACCATAAAACCCATTAGGAACCCAACAAAACCCAACGGAGATCCCAAACAACGTCAAAAACACAACAAAAAAGAATAGGATCACCCGAGAAAACACAAGAAAACCCCAAAAAGCCATAGATCCACCCCAAAAGTCCCCCTAAACCTACCTGATGTTCTCCAAATCCCAAAGTCCACTCCCAACCACCATAAACCCATTAGGAACCCAACAAAACCCAACGGAGACACCAAAACACGGCATAAACACCCCAAAAAAGAACAGGATCATCCCAAAATAACAGAAGGAAACCCCCAAAGCCATAGATCCACCCCAAAAGTCCCCCTAAACCTACCTGATGTTCTCCAAAACCCACAATTTACCATTTTCCACCATGATGACAACGGAAAACCAAATGAAACCCAACAGAGACCCCAAAACACGTCAAAGACACTCCAAAAAAGAACACGATCACCCCCAAAAAAACAGAAGAAAACGCCCAGAACCATAGATCCATCTCCAAACCACCTTAAACCTACCTGATGTTCTCCATAACCCGCAATTTACCCTTTTCCACCACGATGACAACGGAAAACCCAACAAAACACCCCAAAAAAGAACGGGACCACCCCAAAAACAGAAGAAAACCCTAAAAAAAACCAGAAGAAATCCCCCAAAACCATAGATTCACCCCCCAAAAATCCTTAAACTCACCTGATGTTCTCCAAAACCCACAATTTACCCTTTTCCGCCATGATGACCGAGAACCCAACAAAACCCAACGGACAACCCGAAAAACCTCAAAAACTTCCCCAAAAAGAACGAGACCAACCAAAAAAAACAGAAGAAAACCCCAAAAACCATGAATCTGCCCCAAAAGTCCCCCTAAACCTACCTGAAGTTCTCCAAAACCCGCAATTTACCATTTTCCACCACGATGACAACGGAAAACCCAACAAAACACCCCAAAAAAGAACGGGACCACCCAAAAACAGAAGATAACTCTAAAAAAAAAAAAAAGAAGAAATCCCCCAAAACCATAGATTCACCCCCCAAAAATCCTTAAAATCACCTGATGTTCTCCAATATCCACAATTTACCCTTTTCCCCCATGATGACCAAGAACCCAAAAAAACCCAACGGAGACCCCAAAACATGTCAAAAACACACCCAAAAAGAAAAGGATCACCCCAAAAACGAAAGAAAACCCCCAAAACTATAGATAGACCCCGAAATCACCCTAAACCTACCTGATGTTCTCCAAAACCCACAATTTACACTTTTCCTCAGTGATGACCACGGAAAACCCAACGAAACCAAACGGAGACCCCAAAACACATCAAAAGCACCCCAAACAAGAACGGCATCACCCCCAAAACTGGAAGAAAATATCCCAAAACCATAGATCCACCCCAAAACCACCCTCAACCTACCTGATGTTCTCCAAAACCCACAATTTACCCTTTTCCAACACGATGACCAACGAGAACCCAACAAAACCCAACAGAGACCCCAAAAACACGTCAAAAACACCCCAAACAAGAACGGCATCACCCCAAAACTGGAAGAAAATCCGCCAAAACCATAGATCCACCCCAAAACCACCCTAAACCTACCTGATGTTCTCCAAAACCCACCATTTATGCATTTCCAACATAATGACCACGGAAAACCCAACAAAACCCTAACTGGAGACCCCAAAACACGTCAAAAACACCCCAAACAAGAACGGCATCACCACCAAAACTGGAAGAAAATCCCCAAAACATAGATCCACCCCAAAACCACCCTAAACCTACCTGATCTTCTCCAAAACCCACAATTCACACTTTTCCAACACCATGACCAACGAAGAACCCAACAAAACCCTAACGGAGACCCCAAAACACGTCAAAAACACCCCAAACAAGAACGGCATCACCCCAAAACTGGAAGAAAATCCCCCAAAACCATAGATCCACCCCAAAAGTCCCCCTAAACCTACCTGATGTTCTCCAAAACCCACAATTTACCCTTTTTCACCATGATGACCGAGAACCCAACAAAACCCAACAGACACCCCCAAACACCTCAAAAATTTCCCAAAAAAGAATGGGACCAGGCAAAAAAAAACAGAAAAAAAAACCCCAAAACCATGAATCTGCCCCAAAAGTCCCCTAAACCTACCTGAAGTTCTCCAAAACCCACAATTTCTCTTTTTCCACCACGATGTCAAAGGAAAACCCAACGAAACCAATCAGAGACCCCAAGACATGTCAAAATAACGCCAAAACAGAACTGGATCAGAAGAAAAAAAAAAAAAAAAAAGTATGAATTTTCCCCCAATACCACCCTAAACTCAACTAATCTTCTCCAAAACCCACAATCCACTCCCTTTTACCTTAACGACCAACGAGAACACAACGAAACCCAACGGAGACCACAAAACACGTCAAAAACACCGCAAAAAAGAACAGGATCACCCCAAAACAAAAAAAGAAGAAACGCCAAATACCATGAATCCACCCCAAACGTCCCCCTAAACCTACCTGAAGTTCTCCAAAACCCGCAATTTACCCTTTTCCACCACGATGACAACAGAAAACGCAATAAAACACCAAAAAAAGAACGGGACCACCCCAAAAAAAGAAGATAACCCTAAAAAAAAAAAAAAAAATAAAAAAAAAAAAACAGAAGAAATCCCCCAAAATCATAGATTCAACCCCCAAAAATCCTTAAAATCACCTGATGTTCTCCAAAACCCACAATTTACCCTTTTCCACCATGATGACTGAGAACCAAAAAAAACAAAACGGAGACCCCAAAGCACGTCAAAAACAACCCCAAAAAGAAAAGGATCACCCCAAAAACGAAAGAAAACAACGAAAAACCATAGATCCATCCCAAAAGTCCCCCTAAACCTACCTGATGTTCTCCAAATCCCAAAGTCCACCCCAGAGCACCGTAAAAACAATTAGGAACCCTTCAAAACCCAACGGAGACCCCAAAACACATCCAAAACACCCCAAACAAGAACGGCATCACCACCAAAACTGGAAGAAAACCCCAAAAACCATAGATCCACCCCAAAACCACCCTAAACCTACCTGATGTTCTCCAAAACCCACAATCCACACCTATTTAACATAATGACAACAAGAACCAACAAACCTAATGGAGACCCCAAAACACGTCAAAAACACCCCAACAAGAAGGCATCACCCCCAAAACTGGAAGAAAATCCCCCAAACCATAGATCCACCCCAAAGACACCCTAAACCTACCTGATGTTCTCCAAAACCCACAATTTACCCTTTTCCACCATGATAACCAACGAGAACCCAACAAAACCCAACAGAGACCCCAAAAACGTCAAAAACACCCAAACAAGAACGGCATCACCCCCAAACTGGAAGAAAATCCCCCAAAACCATAGATCCACCCCAAAAGCACCCTAAACCTACCTGATGTTCTCCAAAAACCCACAATCCACTCCTATTTAACATAATGACAAACAAGAACCCAACAAAACCTAATGGAGACACCAAAACACGTCAAAAACACCCCAAACAAGAATCGGCATCACCCCCAAAACTGGAAGAAAATCCCCCAAAACCATAGATCCACCCCAAAACCACCCTAAACCTACCTGATGTTCTCCAAAACCCACAATTTACCCTTTTCCACCATGATAACCAACGAGAACCCAACAAAACCCAACGGAGACCCCAAAAAACGTCAAAACACCCCAAACAAGAACGGCATCACCCCAAAACTGGAAGAAAATCCCCCAAAACCATAGATCCACCCCAAAGACACCCTAAACCTACCTGATGTTCTCCAAAACCACAATTTACCCTTTTCCAACATGATGACCAACGAGAACCCAACAGAACCTAATGGAGACCCCAAAAACGTCAAAAACACCCCAAACAAGAACGGCATCACCCCCAAAACTGGAAGAAAATCCCCCAAAACCATAGATCCACCCCAAAAGGCCCCCTAAGCTACCTGATGTTATCCAAAACCCACAGTTTAACCATATTTCCAACATGATGACAACGGAAAACACAGCAACGAAACCCACAGAGACCCCAAAACACGTCCAAAAACACCACAAAAAAAAGAAAAGGATCACCCCCCAAAAAAAAACAGAAGAAAACCCCAAATACCATAGATCCACCCCAAAGACACCCTAAACCTACCTGATGTTCTCCTAATCCCAAAGCACACTCCCAACCACCATAAAACGCATTAGGAACTCAACGAAATGCAACGGAAACCCCAAAACACTTCAAAATCACCCGAAGAAAGGAGAGGATCACTCTCCAAAAAAGAAGAAAAGCCCAAAACCTGAATCCACGCGAAAAGTCCCCTAAACCTACCTGAAGTTCTCCAAAACCAGCAATTTACCCTTTTCCACCATGATGACCACGGAAAACCCAACGAAACCCACGAGACCACAAAACACGTCAAAACACACCAAAATCAACACATCACCCCAAAACTGGAAAGAAAATCCCCCAAAACCATAGATCCACCCCAAAAACCACCCTAAACCTACCTGATGTTCTCCAAAACCACAATCCACTCCTATTTAACATAATGACAAACAAGAACCCAACAAAACCTAATGGAGACCCCAAAACACGTAAAAAACACCCCAAAAAATATCGGCATCACCCCAAAACTGGAAGAAAATACGCCAAAACCATAGATCCACCCCAAACCACCCTAAACCTACCTGATGTTCTCCAAAACCCACAATTTACCCTTTTTCCACCATGATGAACCAACGAGAACCCAACAAAACCAACGGAGACCCCAAAAAACGTCAAAAACACCCCAAACAAGAACGGCATCACCCCCAAAACTGGAAGAAAATCCCCCAAAACCATAGATCCACCCCAAAACCACCCTAAACCTACCTGATGTTCTCCAAAACCACAATTTACCCTTTTCCAACATGATGACCAACGAGAACCCAACAAACCCAACGGAGACCCCAAAACACGTCAAAAACACACCAAGCAAGAACTAGACGTGAAGAAATGGAAAAACAAAAACAGGTCTTTTTGTTTTCTCACTGGTTCAAATCTCCTGTTGGGGGCGCTGGGCCGGTGAATGGAGTGATACGTGGATGATTAATAGGTCCTAAACCCCCTGCAAGTCACTCTCCCTGTGGGCAACGAAGGGCTGTGGGAATTGCCACTAGTTAAATTCCCGGATGGGTCAGATAAAATCGAAGACCAAGGACCAGAAAGGGAGCAACTTACCAGATATATGGTATATATATATGGTATAGGGGCCCCAGAAAATTAAAGAGTAAATTGAAAATGATCCATTACTATAAGATAGAATGACCAAAAGAACCCTTAAGACCCTATGTATTTTGATCCACGGAGGACGGGGTCTGTCAGGCTTTGAACATTAATAGTAGAATACCCGTGGATCCAGAAAAGAGCAAGCTGAAACATTGGAATTAGAAATTAGAGAGCAATTGATTAAGAACGAATATGTGCTACATTTGTGCCTGTGATGCACTTATATCACCAGATAACAGTAGCCTCTCCTATCCTGTTATCCTGTGACCCCGAGAACCAGATCAAAAACAACCTCACGGTTCGGACTTTAATCAAGGGGTCTGAGAAAGGAGAACTGTTCACAAAGGGACAGGTTAGGAATATGTATATGTATAGGAATGTTCATGTATATGTAACGCTTTACTAAAGCAATTTGCCACTTAAGGCGTGCATGACCTTGGTGGAACTACCCGTCCCGTGCTACATGGAACTGAGTAAACATACCTACTTTACAATCTTACTTATCGTGGAGTCAGCTTTCTGTGAGTCATTTTGGTGAGCCAGGCAGGAGACAGTCTGCTCGGCTGCGGGATCGGCTGCGGCGCGGACGCCCCTAGGTGCACCCTGAGCGTTTTTGCTCGGAGGGGACTCCACTCTCAGCTGCTCACCGCAGGAGCAAAGATCTCCTGAAACTGCAGACAAACGGTACGTTTTCGGCTGCTGGAGGGATACTAACTGGAGTGTTAATAATTGTATGTGTTTTTATGTATGTATTTTGTGTTGACATTTTGTATGCTGTAATATTTGCATGTTGTAAGTATTTTGTGTCGAAAGTGTTTGTGTAAGTGTAAGGCTTTGCAACAAAGTGTTACAAGTCACTTCACGAAGAACACAGTCAGAGACAATACTTGTTTCGTTGGTTATCATTCTAAATTATATTCCTGTGGTATGAATGAGATGTGCTGGAGGCCTCCGTGTGCGATTGTGCTGTGTGAAGGAGACGCAGCGTTCTGCAAAGCGAGTGCAGAGTTCCGATCCGTTGTTCCGTACTCTCCGCAAGGGGAGTGGGCAGAGACGAACGAAGTGCTTGACAGACTGAAAAGAAGTGCTGTTTTGTCCAAGTTTGAGTGGTGGTGCCTAATATATGGGCCCGGTGTATCTTGTGTATCTTGTGTATCCTATTTTTGCTCTTAAATGTTTTGACTGTGACAAGAAAAAGGCAGGAGCATGATATGACATGCTTCCTGCAACATATGAGGCCCGCACAGGCCGAGACCTGGACTCGCTGAGACCTGAACAGGCCAAGAGACCGGAGCGGCACCGAGAGACTGGAGCGGCGCTGGGAGACCCGAGACACTACGGAGGGAACTACCGCTGGACGGAGAGAGCCCTGAGAGACGCTGCAGAGACACGGACGGCTCTGAGAGACACAGAATAGACCGGACAGAAGCTGCAAAACGCGGGGAAATTGAAGTAATTGCGGAACATCCGAGATCGAGTTGCTACAGGAGACCAGAGGCGTCAGTGGACACCGGTAGCCGACCCTCACCGTGTGGCGAGTCGGCACAGAGCAGAGGAGCGGACATCAGGACCCTGCAGCCTGTCTGACGGAACCATGGAGGCAGCGGCAGCAGCGGCTGTGCTGCTTCACTCTAGCCTTCTTTTTATAAAAGGTTTATCTTGCAATGCAAAAAAGACTGTTAGTCCCCAGATCGGTGTTATAACTATTACTAATGACGACTTAGCGCTATTGCAGGGCACGAGTGCAGAGACGCAGACTACACTGCCAAATGACCACAAGCAGGTTCTTTCACTAACCTAAGGTTGCATCTGGCACTGCCTGCAGACGTATAGCAGACGTTACACTCTCTTTCCTAACTAGTAATCATGTGTCTCACCCATCTGTGGTGAATGGCCAGTGGCAAAAAGAAAAGGGGGGAGACAAAGACAGAAACGGTACAAGGAGGATGCCACTGACACTAACAGCATGGGTAATAGGAGTAGTATAAGTGACACAGGTGCGGAGCGGTGGCCGGCGCTGCTGCTCTGTGGGGCTCTCTGCCTGCTGCTCGCCCTCGCCTGCCTGTGCACTGCCGCCGACGGTGTTAGAGTAAAATGTGAAGACTGCTCAGATGGCAGTTATGAGAGTGCTTATGTGAAGAAGACTGTGTGCTGTACTTGACTTTGTCTGCAACAGTGGTCAGTGTGTGCCAAACAGATGGCAGTGTGATGGGGATCCGGATTGTGAAGATGGGTCTGATGAGAGTGCTGAGTTGTGTCATATGAGAACATGTCGGGTAAATGAAATTAGCTGTTGTCCTCAGTCAGTCCAGCGTATCCTGGTGTCCTGGAAATGTGATGGTGAAAAGAACTGTTACAGTGGAGAAGATGAAGAGAATTGTGGCATTGTGACTTGTAGTGCAGCAGAATTCACATGCAGTAGTGGGCAATGTATTTCCAAAAGCTTTGTCTGCAATGTTCAAGATGACTGCAGTGATGGTAGCGATGAGCTGGAGTGTGCACCTCCTACCTCTAGTGTTCATGACTTTCAGTGCAAGAGTTCTACCTGCATCCCTATCAGGTGGGTGTGTGATGATGATGCTGACTGCTCCGACCACTCGGATGAATCTTTGGAGCACTGTGGCCGCCTGCCTGCACCTCCAGTGACGTGTTCTACGAGTGAGGTGCAGTGCGGCTCAGGTGAATGTATCTACAAGAAGAGGATGATGTGAAAGAGATCCGTATTGCAAGGATGGAAGTGATGAAATTAATTGCCCTTCCTGGACCAGTTCAGATGTGAAGATGGGAACTGTGTCCATGGGAGTAGGCAGTGCAGCGGTGTGAGAGACTGTCTGGAAGGCACTGATGAAGCAAACTGTAACAATTCAGTGCTCTGGACCTGGCAAATTCAAGTGCAGAAGTGGCGAATGCATAGATATCAATAAAGTGTGTAACCAGCAGAGAGACTGCAAGGACTGGGATGATGAGCCCCTGAAGGAATGCAACATAAATGACTGTGACTGTCCAGCTGAGTTTGAGTTTGTAAACAAGAGAAACTGTGGAGATATTGATGAATGCCAAAACCCTGGTATCTGTAGTCAAATCTGTATCAACGTGAAAGGTGGCTACAAATGTGAATGTAGCCGTGGCTATCAGATGAGTCCTGCTATAGGAACCTGGAAAGGGCCTTGTTTCAGTAGCCAGTAAAAAAAGGTATAGTCCCTCACATCGGGGGTTCAGTGATTCTTTCCTCTCGTGGCTACTTGTTAAAACACTTAATTTTTTATCTTCTGATACATTCTTTTGTATTTTTACACTTTCTTTTTTATCTTTCTTCTTTTTATCATCTGATAAGGCCCTTTCCACGTTCCTGTAGCAGTGCACAGGCCGGCGAGAGCGAGCAGCAGGCAGAGCGACCTGCACCGTCACCTGTGTCACTTATACTACTCCTATTACCCATGCTGTTAGTGTCAGTGGCATCCTCCTTGTACCGTTTCTGTCTTTGTCTCCCCCCTTTTCTTTTTGCCACTGGCCATTCACCACAGATGGGTGAGACACATGATTACTAGTTAGGAAAGAGAGTGTAACGTCTGCTATACGTCTGCAGGCAGTGCCAGATGCAACCTTAGGTTAGTGAAAGAACCTGCTTGTGGTCATTTGGCAGTGTAGTCTGCGTCTCTGCACTCGTGCCCTGCAATAGCGCTAAGTCGTCATTAGTAATAGTTATAACACCGATCTGGGGACTAACAGTCTTTTTTGCATTGCAAGATAAACCTTTTATAAAAAGAAGGCTAGAGTGAAGCAGCACAGCCGCTGCTGCCGCTGCCTCCATGGTTCCGTCAGACAGGCTGCAGGGTCCTGATGTCCGCTCCTCTGCTCTGTGCCGACTCGCCACACGGTGAGGGTCGGCTACCGGTGTCCACTGACGCCTCTGGTCTCCTGTAGCAACTCGATCTCGGATGTTCCGCAATCACTTCAATTTCCCCGCGTTTTGCAGCTTCTGTCCGGTCTATTCTGTGTCTCTCAGAGCCGTCCGTGTCTCTGCAGCGTCTCTCAGGGCTCTCTCCGTCCAGCGGTAGTTCCCTCCGTAGTGTCTCGGGTCTCCCAGCGCCGCTCCAGTCTCTCGGTGCCGCTCCGGTCTCTTGGCCTGTTCAGGTCTCAGCGAGTCCAGGTCTCGGCCTGTGCGGGCCTCATATGTTGCAGGAAGCATGTCATATCATGCTCCTGCCTTTTTCTTGTCACAGTCAAAACATTTAAGAGCAAAAATAGGATACACAAGATACACAAGATACACAAGATACACCGGGCCCATATAGTAGGCACCACCACTCAAACTTGGACAAAACAGCACTTCTTTTCAGTCTGTCAAGCACTTCGTTCGTCTCTGCCCACTCCCCTTGCGGAGAGTACGGAACAACGGATCGGAACTCTGCACTCGCTTTGCAGAACGCTGCGTCTCACTCACACAGCACAATCGCACACGGAGGCCTCCAGCACATCTCATTCATACCACAGGAATATAATTTAGAATGATAACCAACGAAACAAGTATTGTCTCTGACTGTGTTCTTCGTGAAGTGACTTGTAACACTTTGTTGCAAAGCCTTACACTTACACAAACACTTTCGACACAAAATACTTACAACATGCAAATATTACAGCATACAAAATGTCAACACAAAATACATACATAAAAACACATACAATTATTAACACTCCAGTTAGTATCCCTCCAGCAGCCGAAAACGTACCGTTTGTCTGCAGTTTCAGGAGATCTTTGCTCCTGCGGTGAGCAGCTGAGAGTGGAGTCCCCTCCGAGCAAAAACGCTCAGGGTGCACCTAGGGGCGTCCGCGCCGCAGCCGATCCCGCAGCCGAGCAGACTGTCTCCTGCCTGGCTCACCAAAATGACTCACAGAAAGCTGACTCCACGATAAGTAAGATTGTAAAGTAGGTATGTTTACTCAGTTCCATGCAGCACGGGGCGGGTAGTCCCACCAAGGTCATGCACGCCTTAAGTGGCAAATTGCTTTAGTAAAGCGTTACATATACATGAACATTCCTATACATATACATATTCCTAACCTGTCCCTTTGTGAACAGTTCTCCTTATCTCAGACCCCTTGATTAAAGTCCGAACCGTGAGGTTGTTTTTGATCTGGTTCTCGGGGTCGCAGGATAACAGGATAGGAGAGGCTACTGTTATCTGGTGATATAAGTGCATCACAGGCACAAATGTAGCACATATTCGTTCTTAATCAATTGCTCTCTAATTTCTAATTCCAATGTTTCAGCTTGCTCTTTTCTGGATCCACGGGTATTCTACTATTAATGTTCAAAGCCTGACAGACCCCGTCCTCCGTGGATCAAAATACATAGGGTCTTAAGGGTTCTTTTGGTCATTCTATCTTATAGTAATGGATCATTTTCAATTTACTCTTTAATTTTCTGGGGCCCCTATACCATATATATACCATATATCTGGTAAGTTGCTCCCTTTCTGGTCCTTGGTCTTCGATTTTATCTGACCCATCCGGGAATTTAACTAGTGGCAATTCCCACAGCCCTTCGTTGCCCACAGGGAGAGTGACTTGCAGGGGGTTTAGGACCTATTAATCATCCACGTATCACTCCATTCACCGGCCCAGCGCCCCCAACAGGAGATTTGAACCAGTGAGAAAACAAAAAGACGTGTTTTTTTTTTTTTTTTTTCTTCACGTCTAGTTATTTTTTGGTGTGTTTTTGACGTGTTTTGGGGTCTCCGTTGGGTTTTGTTGGGTTCTCGTTGGTCATCATGTTAAATAGGAGTGGATTGTGGGTTTTGGAGAACATCAGGTAGGTTTAGGGTGGTTTTGGGGTGGATCTATGGTTTTGGGGGATTTTCTTCCAGTTTTGGTGGTGATGCCGTTCTTGTTTGGGGTGTTTTTGACGTTTTTTGGGGTCTCTGTTGGGTTCTGTTGGGTTCTCGTTGGTCATCGTGTTGGAAAAGGGTAAATTGTGGGTTTTGGAGAACATCAGGTAGGTTTAGGGTGGTTTTGGGGTGGATCTATGGTTTTGGGGGATTTTCTTCCAGTTTTGGTGGTGATGCCGTTCTTGTTTGGGGTGTTTTTGACGTTTTTTGGGGTCTCCGTTGGGTTCTGTTGGGTTCTCGTTGGTCATCAGTGTTGGAAAAGGGTAAATTGTGGGTTTTGGAGAACATCAGGTAGGTTTAGGGTGGTTTTGGGGTGGATCTATGGTTTTGGGGGATTTTCTTCCAGTTTTGGTGGTGATGCCGTTCTTGTTTGGGGTGTTTTTGACGTGTTTTGGGGTCTCCGTTGGTTTTGTTGGGTTCTCGTTGGTCATCATGTGGAAAAGGGTAAATTGTGGGTTTTGGAGAACATCAGGTAGGTTTAGGGTGGTTTTGGGGTGGATCTATGGTTTTGGGGGATTTTCTTCCAGTTTTGGGGGTGATGCCGTTCTTGTTTGGGGTGTTTTTGACGTGTTTTGGGGTCTCCATTAGGTTTTGTTGGGTTCTTGTTTGTCATTATGTTGAAATAGGGTGGAATTGTGGGTTTTGGAGAACATCAGGTAGGTTTAGGGTGTTTTGGGGTGGATCTATGGTTTTGGGGGATTTTCTTCCAGTTTTGGTGGTGATGCCGTTCTTGTTTGGGGTGTTTTTGACGTTTTTTGGGGTCTCTGTTGGGTTCTGTTGGGTTCTCGTTGGTCATCGTGTTGGAAAAGGGTAAATTGTGGTTTTGGAGAACATCAGGTAGGTTTAGGGTGTCTTTGGGGTGGATCTATGGTTTTGGGGGATTTTCTTCCAGTTTTTGGGGGTGATGCCGTTCTTGTTTGGGGTGTTTTTGACGTTTTTTGGGGTCTCCTGTTGGGTTTTGTTGGGTTCTCGTTGGTCATCAGTGTTGGAAAAGGGTAAATTGTGGGTTTTGGAGAACATCAGGTAGGTTTAGGGTGGTTTTGGGGTGGATCTATGGTTTTGGGGGATTTTCTTCCAGTTTTGGGGGTGATGCCGATTCTTGTTTGGGGTGTTTTTGACGTGTTTTGGGGTCTCCATTAGGTTTTGTTGGGTTCTTGTTTGTCATTATGTTAAATAGGGTGGATTGTGGGTTTTGGAGAACATCAGGTAGGTTTAGGGTGGTTTTGGGGTGGATCTATGGTTTTGGGGGATTTTCTTCCAGTTTTGGGGGTGATGCCGTTCTTGTTTGGGGTGTTTTTGACGTGTTTTGGGGTCTCCTGTTGGGTTTGTTGGGTTCTCGTTGGTCATCAATGTTGGAAATAGGGTAAATTGTGGGTTTTGGAGAACATCAGGTAGGTTTAGGGTGGTTTTGGGGTGGATCTATGGTTTTGGGGGATTTTCTTCCAGTTTTGGTGGTGATGCCGTTCTTGTTTGGGGTGTTTTTGACGTTTTTTGGGGTCTCCTGTTGGGTTTTGTTGGGTTCTCGTTGGTCATCATGGTGGAAAAGGGTAAATTGTGGGTTTTGGAGAACATCAGGTAGGTTTAGGGTGGTTTTGGGGTGGATCTATGGTTTTGGGGGATTTTCTTCCAGTTTTGGGGGTGATGCCGATATTTTTTGGGGTGTTTTTGACGTGTTTTGGGGTCTCCATTAGGTTTTGTTGGGTTCTTGTTTGTCATTATGTTAAATAGGAGTGGATTGTGGGTTTTGGAGAACATCAGGTAGGTTTAGGGTGGTTTTGGGGTGGATCTATGGTTTTGGGGGATTTTCTTCCAGTTTTGGTGGTGATGCCGTTCTTGTTTGGGGTGTTTTTGACGTTTTTTGGGGTCTCTGTTGGGTTTTGTTGGGTTCTCGTTGGTCATCATGGTGGAAAAGGGTAAATTGCTGGTTTGGAGAACTTCAGGTAGGTTAGGGGGACTTTTCTCGTGGATTCATGGTATTTGGGCTTTTCTTCTTTTTGGGGGAGTGATCCTCTCTTTTCTTCGGGTGATTTTGTAGTGTTTTGGGGTTTCCGTTTCGTTTCGTTGAGTTCCTAATGTGTTTATGGTGGTTGGGAGTGTGCTTTGGGATTAGGAGAACATCCGGTAGGTTTAGGGTGTCTTTGGGTGGATCTATGGTATTTCGGGTTCTCTTCTATTTTGTCGCGTAATCCTTTTCTTTTTTGGGGTGTTTTGGCCGTGTTTTGGGGTCTCCGTTGGGTTTTGTTGTGTTCTTGTTGGTCATTACGTAAATAGGTGTGGATTGTGGGTTTTGCAGAACATCAGGTAGGTTTTATTTTTTTGGGGGTTATATCATGTCGTTTTTTTTTTGTTTTAATTTTTTTTTTAGGATCTGGGTTGATTTGCGGTTGTTTTGACGTGTTTTGGGGTCTCCGTTGGGTTTTGTTGGGTTCTTGTTTGTCATCATGTTGAAATAGGGTGAATTGTGGGTTTTGGAGAACATCAGGTAGGTTTAGGGTGGTTTTGGGGTGGATCTATGGTTTTGGGGGATTTTCTTCCAGTTTTGGGGGTGATGCCGTTCTTGTTTGGGGTGTTTTTGACGTTTTTTGGGGTCTCCTGTTGGGTTTTGTTGGGTTCTCGTTGGTCATCATGGTGGAAAAGGGTAAATTGTGGGTTTTGGAGAACATCAGGTAGGTTTAGGGTGGTTTTGGGGTGGATCTATGGTTTTGGGGGATTTTCTTCCAGTTTTGGGGGTGATGCCGATATTTTTTGGGGTGTTTTTGACGTGTTTTGGGGTCTCCATTAGGTTTTGTTGGGTTCTTGTTTGTCATTATGTTAAATAGGAGTGGATTGTGGGTTTTGGAGAACATCAGGTAGGTTTAGGGTGGTTTTGGGGTGGATCTATGGTTTTGGGGGATTTCCAGTTTTGGTGGTGATGCCGTTCTTGTTTGGGGTGTTTTTGACGTTTTTTGGGGTCTCTGTTGGGTTCTGTTGGGTTCTCGTTGGTCATCGTGTTGGAAAAGGGTAAATTGTGGGTTTTGGAGAACATCAGGTAGGTTTAGGGTGGTCTTTGGGGTGGATCTATGGTTTTGGGGGATTTTCTTCCAGTTTTGGTGGTGATGCCGTTCTTGTTTGGGGTGTTTTTGACGTGTTTTGGGGTCTCATTAGGTTTTGTTGGGTTCTCGTTGGTCATTATGTTGAAATAGGGTGAATTGTGGGTTTTGGAGAACATCAGGTAGGTTTAGGGTGGTTTTGGGGTGGATCTATGGTTTTGGGGGATTTTCTTCCAGTTTTGGTGGTGATGCCGTTCTTGTTTGGGGTGTTTTTGACGTTTTTTGGGGTCTCCTGTTGGGTTTTGTTGGGTTCTCGTTGGTCATCATGTTGGAAAAGGGTAAATTGTGGGTTTTGGAGAACATCAGGTAGGTTTAGGGTGTTTTTGGGGTGGATCTATGGTTTTGGGGGATTTTCTTCCAGTTTTGGGGGTGATGCCGTTCTTGTTTGGGGTGTTTTTGACGTGTTTTGGGGTCTCCATTAGGGTTTGTTGGGTTCTCGTTGGTCGTTAGGGTTAAATAGGGTGGAATTGTGGGTTTTGGAGAACATCAGGTAGGTTTAGGGTGGTTTTGGGGTGGATCTATGGTTTTGGGGGATTTTCTTCCAGTTTTGGTGGTGATGCCGTTCTTGTTTGGGGTGTTTTTGACGTTTTTTGGGGTCTCCGTTGGGTTTGTTGGGTTCTCGTTGGTTATCATGGTGGAAAAGGGTAAATTGTGGGTTTTGGAGAACATCAGGTAGGTTTAGGGTGGTTTTGGGGTGGATCTATGGTTTTGGGGGATTTTCTTCCAGTTTTGGGGGTGATGCCGATTATTGTTTGGGGTGTTTTTGACGTGTTTTGGGGTCTCCATTAGGTTTTGTTGGGTTCTTGTTTGTCATTATGTTAAATAGGAGTGGATTGTGGGTTTTGGAGAACATCAGGTAGGTTTAGGGTGGTTTTGGGGTGGATCTATGGTTTTGGGGGATTTTCTTCCAGTTTTGGTGGTGATGCCGTTCTTGTTTGGGGTGTTTTTGACGTTTTTTGGGGTCTCTGTTGGGTTCTGTTGGGTTCTCGTTGGTCATCGTGTTGGAAAAGGGTAAATTGTGGGTTTTGGAGAACATCAGGTAGGTTTAGGGTGGTTTTGGGGTGGATCTATGGTTTTGGGGGATTTTCTTCCAGTTTTGGTGGTGATGCCGTTCTTGTTTGGGGTGTTTTTGACGTTTTTTGGGGTCTCCGTTGGGTTTTGTTGGGTTCTCGTTGGTCATCATGTTGGAAAAGGGTAAATTGTGGGTTTTGGAGAACATCAGGTAGGTTTAGGGTGGTTTTGGGGTGGATCTATGGTTTTGGGGGATTTTCTTCCAGTTTTGGGGGTGATGCCGATTCTTGTTTGGGGTGTTTTTGACGTGTTTTGGGGTCTCCATTAGGTTCTGTTGGGTTCTCGTTGGTCATCGTGTTGGAAATAGGGTAATTGTGGGTTTTGGAGAACATCAGGTAGGTTTAGGGTGTCTTTGGGGTGGATCTATGGTTTTGGGGATTTTCTTCCAGTTTGGTGGTGATGCCGTTCTTGTTTGGGGTGTTTTTGACGTTTTTGGGTCTCTGTTGGGGTTCTGTTGGGTTCTCGTTGGTCATCGTGTTGGAAAAGGGTAAATTGTGGGTTTTGGAGAACTTCAGGTAGGTTTAGGGGAGTTTTCGCGTGGATTCATGGTATTGGGGTTTCTTCTTTTTGGGGAGTGTCCTCTCCTTTCTTCGGGTGATTTTGAAGTGTTTTGGGGTTTCCGTTGCGTTTCGTTGAATTCCTAATGTGTTTTATGGTGGTTTGGAGTGTGCTTTGGGATTAGGAGAACATCAGGTAGGTTTAGGGTGTATTTGGGTGGATCTATGGTATTTGGGGTTTTCTTCTATTTTTTGGCGTGATGCCGTTCTTGTTTGGGGTGTTTTTGACGTTTTTTGGGGTCTCCGTTGGGTTTTGTTGGGTTCTCGTTGGTCATTATGTTGAAATAGGGTAGATTGTGGGTTTTGGAGAACATCAGGTAGGTTTAGGGTGGTTTTGGGGTGGATCTATGGTTTTGGGGGATTTTCTTCCAGTTTTGGGGGTGATGCCGTTCTTGTTTGGGGTGTTTTTGACGTGTTTTGGGGTCTCCATTAGGTTTTGTTGGGTTCTTGTTGGTCATCGTGTTGGAAAAGGGTGGAATTGTGGGTTTTGGAGAACATCAGGTAGGTTTAGGGTGGTTTTGGGGTGGATCTATGGTTTTGGGGGATTTTCTTCCAGTTTTGGGGGTGATGCCGTTCTTGTTTGGGGTGTTTTTGACGTTTTTTGGGGTCTCTGTTGGGTTTGTTGGGTTCTCGTTGGTCATCAGTGTTGGAAAAGGGTAAATTGTGGGTTTTGGAGAACATCAGGTAGGTTTAGGGTGGTTTTGGGGTGGATCTATGGTTTTGGGGATTTTCTTCCAGTTTTGGTGGTGATGCCGATATTGTTTGGGGTGTTTTTGACGTGTTTTGGGGTCTCCATTAGGTTTTGTTGGGTTCTTGTTGGTCATTATGTTGAAATAGGAGTGAATTGTGGGTTTTGGAGAACATCAGGTAGGTTTAGGGTGGTTTTGGGGTGGATCTATGGTTTTGGGGGATTTTCTTCCAGTTTTGGTGGTGATGCCGTTCTTGTTTGGGGTGTTTTTGACGTTTTTTGGGGTCTCTGTTGGGTTTTGTTGGGTTCTCGTTGGTCATCGTGTTGGAAAAGGGTAAATTGTGGGTTTTGGAGAACATCAGGTAGGTTTAGGGTGGTCTTTGGGGTGGATCTATGGTTTTGGGGGATTTTCTTCCAGTTTTGGTGGTGATGCCGATTATTGTTTGGGGTGTTTTTGACGTGTTTTGGGGTCTCCATTAGGTTTTGTTGGGTTCTTGTTGGTCATCATGGTGGGAAAGGGTAAATTGTGGGTTTTGGAGAACATCAGGTAGGTTTAGGGTTGTTTTGGGGTGGATCTGTGTTTTTGGTGGATTTTTGTCCAGTTTTTGGGGGTGATCCCGTTCTTATTTGGGGTGTTTTTGACGGTTTTTTGTGGTCTCTGTTGGGTTTTGTTGGGTTCTCGTTGGTCATCATGGTGGAAAATGGTAAATTGTGGGTTTTGGAGAACATCAGGTAGGTTTAGGGGTACCTTTGGAGTATATCTATGGCTTTTTGGGTTTTCTTTCATTTTGGAGAATGATCCTGTTATTTTTGGGGTGTTTTTGACGTGTTTTGGTGTCTCCATTAGGTTTTGTTGGGTTCTTGTTTGTCATTATGTTAAATAGGTTGGATTGTGGTTTTGCAGAAGATCAGGTGTGTTTAAGGTTTTTTTTTAGGGTTAAATCATGGCATTTTTGTATTTTTTTTAGGATCTGTGTTGATTTTGGTGTGTTTTTGACATGTTTGGGGGTCTCCGTTGGGTTTCTTTGGGTTTTCCGTGGTCAGCATGTTGGAAAAGGGTAAATTGTGGGTTTTGGAGAACTTCAGGTAGGTTTCGGGGGACTTTTCGCGTGGATTCATGGTATTTGGGTTTTCTTCTTTTTGCGGGAGTGATCCTCTCCTTTCTTCGGGTGATTCTGAAGCGTTTTGTGGTTTCCGTTGCATTTCGTTGAGTTCCTAATGTGTTTTATGTTGGTTGGGAGTGTGCTTTGGGATTAGGAGAACATCAGGTAGGTTTAGGGTATCTTTGGGGTGGATCTATGGTATTTGGGGTTTTCTTCTATTTTTTGGCGTGACCCTTTTCTTGTTTGGGGTGTTTGTGACGTGTTTTGGGTCTCCGTTGGGTTTCGTTGTGTTCTTGTTGGTCATTATGTTAAATAGGTGTAATGTGGGTTTTGGAGAACATCAGGTGGGTTTAAGGCTTTTTCGGGTTTAAATCATGGCATTAGTGTCTTTTTTAGGATCTGGGTGATGCCGTTCTTGTTTGGGGTGTTTTTGACGTTTTTTGGGGTCTCTGTTGGGTTTGTTGGGTTCTCGTTGGTCATCGTGTTGGAAAAGGGTAAATTGTGGTTTTGGAGAACATCAGGTAGGTTTAGGGTGGTTTTGGGGTGGATCTATGGTTTTGGGGGATTTTCTTCCAGTTTTGGTGGTGATGCCGTTCTTGTTTGGGGTGTTTTTGACGTTTTTTGGGGTCTCCTGTTGGGTTCTGTTGGGTTCTCGTTGGTCATCGTGTTGGAAAAGGGTAAATTGTGGGTTTTGGAGAACATCAGGTAGGTTTAGGGTGGTTTTGGGGTGGATCTATGGTTTTGGGGGATTTTCTTCCAGTTTTGGTGGTGATGCCGTTCTTGTTTGGGGTGTTTTTGACGTTTTTTGGGGTCTCTGTTGGGTTCTGTTGGGTTCTCGTTGGTCATCGTGTTGGAAAAGGGTAAATTGTGGGTTTTGGAGAACATCAGGTAGGTTTAGGGTGGTCTTTGGGGTGGATCTATGGTTTTGGGGGATTTTCTTCCAGTTTTGGGGGTGATGCCGTTCTTGTTTGGGGTGTTTTTGACGTGTTTTGGGGTCTCCGTTGGGTTTTGTTGGGTTCTCGTTGGTCATCTATGTTGGAAAAGGGTAAATTGTGGGTTTTGGAGAACATCAGGTAGGTTTAGGGTGGTTTTGGGGTGGATCTATGGTTTTGGGGGATTTTCTTCCAGTTTTGGGGGTGATGCCGTTCTTGTTTGGGGTGTTTTTGACGTGTTTTGGGGTCTCTTTTAGGTTTTGTTGGGTTCTCGTTGGTCATTATGTTAAATAGGGTAAATTGTGGGTTTTGGAGAACATCAGGTAGGTTTAGGGTGGTTTTGGGGTGGATCTATGGTTTTGGGGGATTTTCTTCCAGTTTTGGTGGTGATGCCGTTCTTGTTTGGGGTGTTTTTGACGTTTTTTGGGGTCTCCATTAGGTTTTGTTGGGTTCTTGTTGGTCATCATGTTGAAAAACGGTGGAATTGTGGGTTTTGGAGAACATCAGGTAGGTTTAGGGTGGTTTTGGGGTGGATCTATGGTTTTGGGGGATTTTCTTCCAGTTTTGGGGGTGATGCCGTTCTTGTTTGGGGTGTTTTTGACGTGTTTTGGGGTCTCCGTTAGGGTTTTGTTGGGTTCTTGTTGGTCATTATGTTGAAATAGGAGTGGATTGTGGGTTTTGGAGAACATCAGGTAGGTTTAGGGTGGTTTTGGGGTGGATCTATGGTTTTGGGGGATTTTCTTCCAGTTTTGGGGGTGATGCCGTTCTTGTTTGGGGTGTTTTTGACGTGTTTTGGGGTCTCCATGTTAGGTTTTGTTGGGTTCTCGTTGGTCGTTAAGTTAAAATAGGGTGGAATTGTGGGTTTTGGAGAACATCAGGTAGGTTTAGGGTGGTTTTGGGGTGGATCTATGGTTTTGGGGGATTTTCTTCCAGTTTTGGGGGTGATGCCGTTCTTGTTTGGGGTGTTTTTGACGTGTTTTGGGGTCTCTGTTGGGTTTGTTGGGTTCTCGTTGGTCATCGATGTTGGAAAAGGGTAAATTGTGGGTTTTGGAGAAGATCAGGTAGGTTTAGGGTGGTTTTGGGGTGGATCTATGGTTTTGGGGGATTTTCTTCCAGTTTTGGGGGTGATGCCGTTCTTGTTTGGGGTGTTTTTGACGTTTTTTGGGGTCTCCGTTGGGTTTGTTGGGTTCTCGTTGGTCATCATGGTGGAAAAGGGTAAATTGTGGGTTTTGGAGAACATCAGGTAGGTTTAGGGTGTTTTGGGGTGGATCTATGGTTTTGGGGGATTTTCTTCCAGTTTTGGTGGTGATGCCGTTCTTGTTTGGGGTGTTTTTGACGTGTTTTGGGGTCTCCATTAGGTTTTGTTGGGTTCTTGTTTGTCATTATGTTGAAATAGGGTGAATTGTGGGTTTTGGAGAACATCAGGTAGGTTTAGGGTGGTTTTGGGGTGGATCTATGGTTTTGGGGGATTTTCTTCCAGTTTTGGGGGTGATGCCGTTCTTGTTTGGGGTGTTTTTGACGTGTTTTTGGGGTCTCCGTTGGGTTCTGTTGGGTTCTCGTTGGTCATCATGGTGGAAAAGGGTAAATTGTGGGTTTTGGAGAACATCAGGTAGGTTTAGGGTGGTTTTGGGGTGGATCTATGGTTTTGGGGGATTTTCTTCCAGTTTTGGGGGTGATGCCGTTCTTGTTTGGGGTGTTTTTGACGTGTTTTGGGGTCTCCGTTGGGTTTTGTTGGGTTCTCGTTGGTCATCATGTTGAAAAGGGTAAATTGTGGTTTTGGAGAACATCAGGTAGGTTTAGGGTGGTTTTGGGGTGGATCTATGGTTTTGGGGGATTTTCTTCCAGTTTTGGTGGTGATGCCGTTCTTGTTTGGGGTGTTTTTGACGTTTTTTGGGGTCTCTGTTGGGTTCTGTTGGGTTCTCGTTGGTCATCGTGTTGGAAAAGGGTAAATTGTGGTTTTGGAGAACATCAGGTAGGTTTAGGGTGGTCTTTGGGGTGGATCTATGGTTTTGGGGGATTTTCTTCCAGTTTTGGGGGTGATGCCGTTCTTGTTTGGGGTGTTTTTGACGTTTTTTGGGGTCTCCGTTGGGTTTTGTTGGGTTCTCGTTGGTCATCATGGTGGAAAAGGGTAATTGTGGGTTTTGGAGAACATCAGGTAGGTTTAGGGTGGTTTTGGGGTGGATCTATGGTTTTGGGGATTTTCTTCCAGTTTTGGTGGTGATGCCGTTCTTGTTTTGGGGTGTTTTTGACGTGTTTTGGTGTCTCCATTAGGTTTTGTTGGGTTCTTGTTTGTCATTATGTTAAATAGGAGTGGAATTGTGGGTTTTGGAGAAATCAGGTAGGTTTAGGGTGGTTTTGGGGTGGATCTATGGTTTTGGGGGATTTTCTTCCAGTTTTGGTGGTGATGCCGTTCTTGTTTGGGGTGTTTTTGACGTTTTTTGGGGTCTCCGTTGGGTTTTGTTGGGTTCTCGTTGGTCATCATGGTGGAAAAGGGTAAATTGTGGGTTTTTGGAGAACATCAGGTAGGTTTAGGGTGGTTTTGGGGTGGATCTATGGTTTTGGGGGATTTTCTTCCAGTTTTGGGGTGATGCCGTTCTTGTTTGGGGTGTTTTTGACGTGTTTTGGGTCTCCATTAGGGTTTGTTGGGTTCTTGTTTGTCATTATGTTAAATAGGAGTGGATTGTGGGTTTTGGAGAACATCAGGTAGGTTTAGGGTGGTTTTGGGGTGGATCTATGGTTTTGGGGATTTTCTTCCAGTTTTGGTGGTGATGCCGTTCTTGTTTGGGGTGTTTTTGACGTTTTTTGTGGTCTCCTTTGGGTTTTTGTTGGGTTCTCGTTGGTCATCGTGTTGGAAAAGGGTAAATTGTGGGTTTTGGAGAACATCAGGTAGTTTTAGGGTGGTTTTGGGGTGGATCTATGGTTTTGGGGATTTTCTTCCAGTTTTGGTGGTGATGCCGTTCTTGTTTGGGGTGTTTTTGACGTTTTTTGGGTCTCCGTTGGGTTTTGTTGGGTTCTCGTTGGTCATCATGTTGGAAAAGGGTAAATTGTGGGTTTTGGAGAACATCAGGTAGGTTTAGGGTGGTTTTGGGGTGGATCTATGGTTTTGGGGGATTTTCTTCCAGTTTTGGGGGTGATGCCGTTCTTGTTTGGGGTGTTTTTGACGTGTTTTGGGGTCTCCTGTTGGGTTTTGTTGGGTTCTCGTTGGTCATCATGTTGGAAAAGGGTAATTGTGGGTTTTGGAGAACATCAGGTAGGTTTAGGGTGGTTTTGGGGTGGATCTATGGTTTTGGGGATTTTCTTCCAGTTTTGGGGTGATGCCGTTCTTGTTTGGGGTGTTTTTGACGTTTTTTGGGGTCTCCGTTGGGTTCTGTTGGGTTCTCGTTGGTCATCTATGTTGGAAAAGGGTAAATTGTGGGTTTTGGAGAACATCAGGTAGGTTTAGGGTGGTTTTGGGGTGGATCTATGGTTTTGGGGATTTTCTTCCAGTTTTGGGGGTGATGCCGTTCTTGTTTGGGGTGTTTTTGACGTGTTTTGGGGTCTCCATTAGGTTTTGTTGGGTTCTTGTTTGTCATTATGTTAAATAGGAGTGGATTGTGGGTTTTGGAGAACATCAGGTAGGTTTAGGGTGGTTTTGGGGTGGATCTATGGTTTTGGGGGATTTTCTTCCAGTTTTGGTGGTGATGCCGTTCTTGTTTGGGGTGTTTTTGACGTTTTTTGGGGTCTCTGTTGGGTTCTGTTGGGTTCTCGTTGGTCATCGTGTTGGAAAAGGGTAAATTGTGGTTTTTGGAGAACATCAGGTAGGTTTAGGGTGGTTTTGGGGTGGATCTATGGTTTTGGGGGATTTTCTTCCAGTTTTGGGGGTGATGCCGTTCTTGTTTGGGGTGTTTTTGACGTTTTTTGGGGTCTCCGTTGGGTTTTGTTGGGTTCTCGTTGGTCATCATGGTGGAAAAGGGTAAATTGTGGGTTTTGGAGAACATCAGGTAGGTTTAGGGTGGTTTTGGGGTGGATCTATGGTTTTGGGGATTTTCTTCCAGTTTTGGTGGTGATGCCGTTCTTGTTTGGGGTGTTTTTGACGTTTTTTGGGGTCTCTGTTGGGTTTCTGTTGGGTTCTCGTTGGTCATCAGTGTTGGAAAAGGGTAAATTGTGGGTTTTGGAGAACATCAGGTAGGTTTAGGGTGGTTTTGGGGTGGATCTATGGTTTTGGGGGATTTTCTTCCAGTTTTGGTGGTGATGCCGTTCTTTTTTGGGGTGTTTTTGACGTGTTTTGGGGTCTCCATTAGGTTTTGTTGGGTTCTTGTTTGTCATTATGTTAAATAGGTGTGGATTGTGGGTTTTGGAGAACATCAGGTAGGTTTAGGGTGGTTTTGGGGTGGATCTATGGTTTTGGGGGATTTTCTTCCAGTTTTGGTGGTGATGCCGTTCTTGTTTGGGGTGTTTTTGACGTTTTTTGGGGTCTCTGTTGGGTTCTGTTGGGTTCTCGTTGGTCATCGTGTTGGAAAAGGGTAAATTGTGGCTTCTGGAGAAAATCAGTAGGTTTAGGGGTATTTTTGGGGTGGAACTATGGCTTTTTTGGGGTTTTCTTTCATTTTGGGGAATGATCCTGTTATTTTTGAGGGGTTTTGGACGTGTTTGGGGGTCTCCGTTGGGTTTCGTTGGGTTTTTCCGTGGTCATCATGGTGGAAAAGGGTAAATTGTGGCTTTTGGAGAACATCAGGTAGGTTTAGGGTGGTTTTGGGGTGGATCTATGGTTTGGGGGGATTTTCTTCCAGTTTTGGGGTGTGATCCGTTCTTGTTTGGGGTGTTTTTGACGTGTTTTGTGGTCTCTGTTGGGTTTTGTTGGGTTCTCGTTGGTCATCATGGTGGAAAAGGGTAAATTGTGGGTTTTGGAGAAATCAGGTAGGTTTAGGGTGGTTTTTGGGGTGGATCTGTGTTTTTGGCGGATTTTCTTCCAGTTTTGGGGGTGATCCTTCTTGTTTGGGGTGTTTTTGACGTGTTTTGGGGTCTCCGTTGGGTTTTGTTGGGTTCTCGTTGGTTCATCTATGTGAAATAGGTGTGGATTGTGGGTTTTGGAGAACATCAGGTAGGTTTAGGGTGGTTTTGGGGTGGATCTATGGTTTTGGGGGATTTTCTTCAGTTTTGGGGGTGATGCCGTTCTTGTTTGGGGTGTTTTTGACGTTTTTTGGGGTCTCTGTTGGGTTCTGTTGGGTTCTCGTTGGTCATCGTGTTGGAAAAGGGTAAATTGTGGGTTTTGGAGAACATCAGGTAGATTTAGGGTGGTTTTGGGTGGATCTATGGTTTTGGGGGATTTTCTTCCAGTTTTGGGGGTGATCCCGTTCTTGTTTGGGGTGTTTTTGACGTTTTTTTGGGGTCTCCCTTGGGTTTCGTTGGCTTCTCGTTGGTTATCATGGTTGGAAAAGGGTAAATTGTGGGTTTTGGAGAACGATCAGGTAGGTTTAGGGTGGTTTTGGGGTGGATCTATGGTTTTGGGTATTTTCTTCCAGTTTTGGGGGTGATGCCGATATTTTTTTGGGGTGTTTTTTACGTGTTTTTGGGTCTCCATTAGGTTTTGTTGGGTTCTTGTTTGTCATTATGTTAAATAGGAGTGGATTGTGGGTTTTGGAGAACATCAGGTAGGTTTAGGGTGTTTTGGGGTGGATCTATGGTTTTGGGGATTTTCTTCCAGTTTTGGTGGTGATGCCGTTCTTGTTTGGGGTGTTTTTGACGTTTTTTGGGGTCTCTGTTGGGTTCTGTTGGGTTCTCGTTGGTCATCGTGTTGGAAAAGGGTAAATTGTGGTTTTTGGAGAACATCAGGTAGGTTTAGGGTGGTCTTTGGGGTGGATCTATGGTTTTGGGGGATTTTCTTCCAGTTTTGGGGTGATGCCGTTCTTGTTTGGGGTGTTTTTGACGTTTTTTGAGTTCTCCGTTGGGTTTCTTTTGGGTTCTCGTTGGTTATCATGTGTGGAAAAGGGTAAATTGTGGTTTTTGGAGAACATCAGGTAGGTTTAGGGTGGTTTTGGGGTGGATCTATGGTTTTGGGGCTTTTCCTTCATTTTGGGGGGTGATCCTGTTCCTTTCTGGGGTGTTTTTGACGTGTTTTGGGGTCTCCATTAGGTTTTGTTGGGTTCTTGTTTGTCATTAAGTTAAATAGGAGTGTATTGTGGGTTTTGGAGAACATCAGGTAGGTTTATGGTGGTTTTGGGGTGGATCTATGGTTTTGGGGGATTTTCTTCCAGTTTTGTGGTGATGCCGTTCTTGTTTGGGGTGTTTTTGACGTTTTTTGGGGTCTCCTGTTGGGTTCTGTTGGGTTCTCGTTGGTCATCATGTTGGAAAAGGGTACATTGTGGGTTTTGGAGAACATCAGGTAGGTTTAGGGTGTCTTTGGGGTGGATCTATGGTTTTGGGGGATTTTCTTCCAGTTTTGGTGGTGATGCCGTTCTTTTTTGGGGTGTTTTTGACGTGTTTTGGGGTCTCCAGTTGGGTTTTGTTGGGTTCTGTTTGGTCATTATGTTGGTTGGGAGTGTGCTTTGGGATTAGGAGAACATCAGGTAGGTTTAGGGTGTCTTTGGGGTGGATCTATGGTATTTGGGGTTTTCTTCTATTTTTTGGCGTGATCCTGTTCTTTTTTGGGGTGTATTTGACGTGTTTTGGGGTCTCCGTTGGGTTTTGTTGGTTCTCGTTGGTCATCATGGTGGAAAAGGGTAAATTGTGGGTTTTGGAGAAGATCAGGTAGGTTTAGGGTGGTTTTGGGGTGGATCTATGGTTTTGGGGTATTTTCTTCCAGTTTTGGGGGTGATGCCGTTCTTGTTTTGGGGTGTTTTTGACGTGTTTTGGGGTCTCCTGTTGGGTTCTGTTGGGTTCTCGTTGGTCATCGTGTTGGAAAAGTTTAAATTGTGGTTTTTGGAGAACATCAGGTAGGTTTTAGGGTGGTTTTTGGGTTGGATCTATGGTTTTGGGGGATTTTCTTCCAGTTTGGGGGTGATGCCGTTCTTGTTTGGGTGTTTTTGACGGGGTGTCTCCGTTGGGTTCTGTTGGGTTCTCGTTGGTTATCATGGTAAATAGGTGTGGATTGTGGGTTTTGGAGAAGATCAGGTAGGTTTAGGGTGGTTTTGGGGTGGATCTATGGTTTTGGGGGATTTTCTTCCAGTTTTGGGGGTGATGCCGATATTTTTTGGGGTGTTTTTGACGTGTTTTGGGGTCTCCATTAGGTTTTGTTGGGTTCTTGTTGGTCATTATGTTAAATAGGAGTGGATTGTGGGTTTTGGAGAACATCAGGTAGGTTTAGGGTGGTTTTGGGGTGGATCTATGGTTTTGGGGGATTTTCTTCCAGTTTTGGTGGTGATGCCGTTCTTGTTTGGGGTGTTTTTGACGTTTTTTGGGGTCTCTGTTGGGTTTTGTTGGGTTCTCGTTGGTCATCAGTGTTGGAAAAGGGTAAATTGTGGGTTTTGGAGAACATCAGGTAGGTTTAGGGTGGTCTTTGGGGTGGATCTATGGTTTTGGGGATTTTCTTCCAGTTTTGGGGTGATGCCGATCTTTTTTGGGGTGTTTTTGACGTGTTTTGGGGTCTCCATTAGGTTTTGTTGGGTTCTTGTTTGTCATTATGTTAAATAGGAGTGGATTGTGGGTTTTGGAGAACATCAGGTAGGTTTAGGGTGGTTTTGGGGTGGATCTATGGTTTTGGGGATTTTCTTCCAGTTTTGGGGGTGATGCCGTTCTTGTTTGGGGTGTTTTTGACGTTTTTTTGGGGTCTCTGTTGGGTTTCTGTTGGGTTCTCGTTGGTCATCGTGTTGGAAAAG